>NC_092859.1:3338379-3400780 GCF_032062135.1 Pyxicephalus adspersus
GATTGTGTGTTTCAAACATTTTTTATATTCATATTATCTACTAGAACCCCTGTTCGGACATATTTCTGTAAGTTACAGGCCTACAACTTAAAAAAAATTTCATGAAAAACAGTGGATCACTTTTGGTACAGAAATCTAGACCTCAGTGTAACGCTTAGGTGGTTAAACCTTCTATACAAACCATAAATATTGACCATAGCACTTTCTGACCATGCATCAATAGCTTTGACACACTATCTAGGGGGGACTTGTAGCTGTGGAGGTTTCCCTCATACTTGAACAAGGATTTGTCTTGTTAAATTGAACTTAAGTCAGAGTGGGCAACCTATACAGCCACGAATATGGAGCACAAGGCCACCCCTTCTCTTTTGGGAAGCAGGCAAAGCGTACATGAGAGGTTGTATCATTTCTTATGTCACAACCTGTTAAAAAAAATGCTCAGGTAGCATATTTGGAAGCCGTTCATAATCTACATCAGGCACAAAGAATCTTTATGGAGCGTCCATCCCCGGCCAATAAACACTCAAGGCAAATTTTGAAAACTGGTCTGAAAAACAAGAACTAGTTAATAAAAAACATCTAGACTTGTGCCTACAAAAATTTGGGAATAAGTCTGGGAAACTATTAGCCAATCTCATACCTCCTCAATACAAACCGACATATATTCCATTGCTGTTTACACCCACAGGGGAGTTAATGACAGAACCCAAGGGTATAAACAGTTCTATCAAAATTTATATACCAAACGATAACTCCATCTAGGCCCTAGATGCCCTAGATTCTAGGGCATCACAATACTTTAAGAAAGTGCTGTTACCCACTTTAACGGCGGAACAAGTGGAAGCTCTAAATACAAATATTACTGAACAGGAGTTAGGGGGATCCCCTTCCTCCCTTGTTATTAGCAAGCCGCCAGGACCTGACAGCTGAGTACTATAAAATTCTCAAGAAGGATATTATTGGAGATTTAGGAAATATATACAACACAATGTGGGAGACCGGTACATATCTTCTGGGAAAGAATCTTACATCAAAGTGCTCCCAAAACTAGGAGAGGACCCCAGACAACCAACCTCGTACCACTAAATCTCACTAATAAATCTAGATGCTAGACTACTCGCTAAAATATTAGCGGATAGACTGGCCAGGTACCAACTCACATTAATATCCCCGGTACAGGTAGAGTTTGTCTGAGTTCTTACAGTATTAGAATTTGCCAAGCAACATCCAAAGTCAGATCTGGCAATATTAAGCATCAAGGCCGAAAAGGCATTCGATAACATACATAACCTCTGGTTATTCCAAACTCTTGAAGGAGTAGGTATTTGCGGACCATACTATAATCTGTTAGTAGCAATGTACTCTTACTCCCACGCATGAATTAATACCCCAGGATTTTTGTTGCGCTCCGTACCATTAGGGCGGGGCATGAGACAAGGCTGCCCCCTATCCCCCTTTCTGTTCAACATAGCTATTGAACCTCTGATACACACTAGAATCTCTACAAGGTATTAAGGGACAATATTTTTTTATATACCTCAAACCCCACCCAGGACATTCCAATATAACACAAATACTAACATTATTTGAAGAGGTGGCTAAAAAATCAATTTTTCAAAAAGTGAGATCCTCTCTTTGACTGATCTAAGATGCAGTATCTTACTGTCTACATCTTTATATAGACTAAATCATTTACCTTTTTCCAGAAAATACAAAGAGAAATGCAATTATAGGAAAAATTGCCATTATCTTTTATGGGAAGATGTCATGTAAAAAATTGGTGTCTTTTCCCAGATTACTGTACCCGCCCCAGACTATGCTCAAGCATGTAGATATCCAACTTTTATACAAATTAAACTAAATATATGTGACAAAGTAAAAGGCCAAGGTTATCTCTTTCAAAAATAGTTTCTACCAGTAAAGGAAGGGGTGGTTAATCTTCCAACCATTAGGCTTAATATACAGTAGCCTGCAATTTTAGACAAGTGATTGATCGGATTAGAGAGACTTCATACTGTTCGAATACAAAGTTAGAACAGGCCTTGGTGTATTCTTGGAACTTGACAGCACTTTTGCATTGTAAAAACTCTCAATTACCTTTGCCATTAAAGCATTAGGCACTAATAAGGGACACGTGACTTATCTGGAGAGAAATTAGATGAAAACTTGATTTACCATGGTTTATATCTAAATATGTAACGATCAGAGGTAATGCACTGTTCCCACAAGAGATGGAATATAAAAGTTACTAAAAATGAGCTGACAAGGGTTTAAATACAGTAGATGAGTTTTCTCATTCAGGCCTCTCCAGGCCCGTTTATCTTGAGGGCACTGCAACAAAAGTTTGCCCTACCACCACAAGTATTGCACCCATTACACTACTTACAATTTCTGAAATTCTGCAATTCACAAATATCCAATCCTGTTAAAGTAGTGTACTATGGTAGATTTGACAATTTACTGGCAATAATACCTCCATCCAAGGCATCCCTGTATCCACTTTTACAGATGTTGTATCTCAAGCCACTCCCGGACTATAAAGTCCGGGGATGGCTAGGAGATTTTAATATCCCAGATTTTATAGTTAAAATAGTACAGGGGTATATGACGGTCCGAAAGACAACTCCAAATGAAGTCTGCAGGGAAACTCAATTGAGGATATTACACAAAGTGTATAAAGAATTCCGTCCTGTGGCTGAAACCAATTCTACGAGTCAAACCAGAAGCTCGTGATGCCTGAGGTGTGTTAATAACAAGGTTACTCTCAGGCATACTCTGTGGGATTGCATCCCAATAAAACAGTTATGAGAAGATTCTCTTGAGTACAGAGTAACAAAAATAAGGTTACCACTTGAACCCTTGATATGTTTGTTTGGGTGTTGGGAAGCATACGACAAACCCCTGAAAGGGACAAGGCGTTATGCTTATTAGCTACAAGCAGAGCAATACAGCAATTACAGTGGATGCATGGCCCACCGCCGAGATTGGATGTGGTTGTGGCTTCACTGCATGTTGTTTTACAGAGACAGATGAATAGTCTTTCCCATGATGTTCTAGATATATTTTTTTAAATGGCCAAACAGATAGGTAAAGGTAGTTACGCTAATATTATGATTTTGGATTTCACAGGATTGTGAAATAATAATCTTCAAGATCAGATATTTTCTTACCACCCCCCCGCCCCCTGTTTTTCCCCCAAACACTTTTACCCCATCCATTCCCCTTATGTTTATTTTTTTACTTTACACTTTTTTTAGTTACAGAAAATACAAAAAAGATGGTAACAGTTAGACATGGTAAAACATGCTTGCTGCAATGGAAGTGATCAGGACCGAATAACACTTTTCAAAAGTGTCAAAGACTAAATGTCATAGACCCCTATTTTGTATTCACTTTAATAACATTATTTTATGTACATGGATCCTCAATTGTCTACATACTGTACTCGTGTTCTATTGCCTAATGTCTTTCTGTATCCATCAATAAAGTTTTTTTTTTTAAATGACACCAAAATTTTGATTTTGGTACCAATCATTGTAATATTATTGGGATAACCTGGGTGATCCAGAAAAATAATTTAAAAATTAGTTGGCAATCCTTGACCAGAATAATTACAGATTTGCTGGATGATCAAGGTTTTCCCATGACAGTCTATCATGTCCAGTCTTGGAGAACTTTAATAAATCAGGCCCAATGTGATTTACCTAATTTCACATGGGAAAGGGATTAAAGGGCCCCAGTTCTCTTTATATGGGATCCAGACACGAAGAATCTTGGAGGGAATGGCTGTGCCAATCACTCCGTCCCTCCGCCAGGCCAGGAATTGCACATGCTCAGAAGTAACTGGTGGAGGATATGAATAGGGAATGTTTCTTTGGTAATACGGGGCATTGGAGCCTGAGGCCAGGTGGCTCAAGCAGGAAGGTTGTATAAGGCCTGGGAGTTTGAAGGTTTGCCAAGGTTTGAGTCTGCTGGGCCAATACCTCTGAAGAAAGTGTTAGAGAGAACCAGGAGGCTGAAACTTATGTTTTTTTTTTTAAGGACTGTGAAGTTAAAACTGAGCACCCTGAAATCTGAATTGGGGTCTGGAGCACCTCTTTGGGGGTCTTTTGGAGCTTAGCCCTCGCCATTGGCTGAATGATCTCTGATTGATGCCCTCAGTGGCCTATGGTTGGTTGGATTTCTGTCCCAAATTTTTTGCCACGACAGGTCATTGATGACTTGTACAGGCCTGTTCTTTGGTCAGTTTGGTGTTTGCCACTTGATGTGTAGAGTTGTGTAGGCGACGGGGAGGCATTAGAGTGTAAGCTCCTCTATCTATTCTACTCTCCAAGATTCACGGAATTACTCTGTGGGATCCTTGCCTTTATTATAAAAGCGATGCTCATTCATAAGATATTCATGATATAAGACAATTGTTTTTCCAGCAGGAAACCATGAGCATCTGATTTTCTATTTTTCAAGCTACGCCTGAAGACTGCAGTAGCAGGATTTGGATTGGAGTGGGTCCCAATCAAAGGATCATTTGACATTACATGATCTATATGTTGTGTGCTTTTACTGTTTTAATTCCGTCATAACAAAGTGATTGATTTTACTTTTACATTGTACTCCTCAGTGATCACTCCAAATATGTTGTCTCACTTCCTTTTACCTAAGAAGTCTATTTCATATCTGAATGTTGGCTGGGGGTGTCTGATGTCACTTGGGATGAAGTGGATGACCGAGTTAACCAATCAAGAACCACTGGGTTGCTGGTCAAGACACGACCGCTAGATGACACCGGGAGCTCAGGCCTCTCACTGCGACTCCTGCTGACACGCCCTCTTACTCTGCTGCGACCTCTGCCTGTACCAGAAACATTTAGCCCTCTGCCACTCCTCTGTGTCATTGTGCCACTCTGTGGTCTCCTCATGCTGCTTCCACCCACCACTATGTCATTGTGCCACTCTGTGGACTTCTCAAGCTGTTCTCCCACCCTCCTCACTCCATGACTGGGCCACTATTTTGCCTTTTTGGCCTGGATGACATCACTATTTATTTGAACCTTCATCTGATCTCTCAGAAGGTAGGAAAAAAGAGACACACAACAGAACCTGTCTGTGTAGCAGCTGTAAGGCCTGTATGGTCCCATCAGAATTGGCTTATGATTTGGTAGCCAAAAGCAGGAGTGGGTACAAAACACAGAAGACATGCAAATATTCCATCCATGTGTCATCTCTGTTTTGGATCCACTCCTGTTTTTTTGGCATTAGCAATACTGATGGATTATTGAGCAAATTCTGACCGGGTGAAGGGAGATGCTCAACAGACGGGATCTGTTTTTTGTGGGTTATTGTTCTGATGGATCAGAGGAAGGGCAAAATAATCAGTGACGTCAACACAAACTTAGTTCTGACACCCTCTCCACTCTGTCGGGGGGGCTCTACTTGTATAGGCGGTTAATAGGACAGGTTCTGTAGACATCTTTGTGGAATCAGCTGGCGGAGGGTCACTTATTTTGGCCCCATGACTGCCCAAATAAGTGAAGTGTGCAGTGCTTCTAATAGAGACGCGTGTCATCTGCATGTCATACTGACTCACAGTATTATTTCACAACCACAGCAGACTCCCTATGCGTGGTACTGCAAGGCACAGTGTTCTACACCACTATCAAGGCTCTCTGCAGGCTGGAAATAGACGTTTTTTAACACGATTTGCCGCAAATAAATTCAGGTCAAAGCAAATCTTTTCGTAAAATTCAGGGAACCGGCAGAATCAAATTTTTGAGAAATTTGCTCATCTCTATTTATCACCAAAGAATGTAATATTCACTGCTTTAAAAACAGACCCTATGAATTTCCACCCACAACTAACAATCTCCAGATTTTTGTTGTTTTATTTAATATCTGCTGATTCATTGGATGATAGGAGGGTTTATTTTCATGTCAAGCTGCACATAGACCACAGTACAACCAATTATTTACCAAATTATTTCAATAAACGAGTAGCAAGTCTATAATTTTATTTACAGTTTGTTGTTTAATGTCAATAATAAAAAGCTATTCAAAAGTCTTACTTGTTTCATTTATGTTGATTCGGTTTTATTGTGTGCTGCATACATTCCAATAGGAATACTCCTGGGAAAGTGGATTGTTTGATACCGCGAAACGCGTCCTCTGATACAAATCAATGAGCAGTGACTTTATTATAGGTATATATATAATTTTGAATAGTTCGTTTATCAAGAAATCTACAACACGACAGTATTCTTAGATGCATATTTAACAGTCAATATGATGGCTTTGTTTTTATGATTAAAGATTTTGTTATTGTTTTTAGTGTGGTTCTGCATATAGGTGCCTGTAAAGTCCCCATCATTTTGGGTAAAATTCTAAATATGATTTATATTGGGATGTGGGATTTGGTGTGAATAAATTGACCTAATTTATTGAAGGGAACCATTCTTTAACTTTATGTAGAGAATAATATAGAAATGTTCTCAATATTATTCAATTTAGAATGACATTCCCTGATGGCTTGGTTCTAAATCTGACAAAAAAAAAACATAAATTTAATCCCTGTGGTTTCCTGATTTCCTCTCTGGGATCTCTGTAAATCTCCTATAAAAGTGATGTTGATCTGTTAGGATAGAAGTATTTTCTATATGTTCCCAGCAGGTAAGAATATAATACTCTTTATAATTTACAGGAATCTTTCTTTTGTTTAAGCTTACTAATGGCAATGTGAAGGAATTGTTTAGCACCATCAAACCAATCAGGAAGCATGAAAATAAATGTATATAATTCTATGCTGATATAGCAAACAGTCAGCCATGCTGATCCAATGGTTTGTGAGTTTTCCAGGCCATTGTTTTAGAATGTATTGAAGCCACAGACAGCCAGATTTTCAGATGGAGGTCAGTATAACACCTAGTGTAATAGAAATATTTGTCACAAGTACAGTTCATCCAGATTGAATGCCATATGATACCTATAGACTAAGCTAAGCTATACAGATAGACTGGCCTGTAGACGTTGGTCTGGTTCTCCATGTACTATTGGGTCACCAAAGATCTTTGCTGAGTCCCATGTTTTGGCATATAATATATAGAGCAGAACATTTGACCATTGGCTGCTATTGGATGCCAACAGTAGTAGGTACAATCTCTTCTTGTTTTTTTCTCCTGGATTACTTGTCAAGGAGTTACCAATGAAACCCTACACACATAAAGCAATTGCCATTTTCACCCATAACTACATGTCAACACACCCTAACATTTTATCCCGACAGATTTGGCCATATTCACATACACTATATTGAATCTATAGAGGTATTAGCACCATATCCAATAAAATGCCATAATTTTCATCAGTCGATCTTTGCAGTAACATATTTTGTTCCCCTAGGGCAACAACACTAAATGACTCCATGAAGGTGTATTTCTCATTGTGTATTAGGACCACAGAACACTATTTGATCTTTGAATCCATAAAATGAATAACTTTGTTATTACAAATAGAAAGATTAAAGGGTATCAAAACAGAACGCAGGTTACCGTATTTGAGTTTTCTGGACTATCTGATGACAATGAACTTGTGCCGATCCTCATTGTGTTCCTTTTATTGGTGTACGTGGTGACCATATTAGGGAACTTGGGAATGATATCCCTCGTCTATACTTTCTCCAGCCTTCATACTCCAATGTACTTCTTTCTATGTAGTCTGTCTTTAGCTGATCTTTTTTATTCTTCAGTGATAACTCCAAATACTTTGTTTCAATTGCTTTCCTTAAAAAAATCAATTTCTTTTTTTGGTTGTGCTCTTCAGCTTTACTTCTTCTGCGCACTGGCCAGCACCGAGACTCTTCTTCTCTCCACCATGTCCTATGACCGTTACGTGGCCATCTGTTACCCTTTCCATTACAACTTGATAATGACCAAAAAAAAAAGTTTTGGTTTAATCATATTATGTTATTCCTTATGTTTCATGCAGTCATTTGCTCATACTTGTTGTGTGTTCAGTCTTCCGTTCTGTGGCCCGAACCTTATTGACCATTTCTATTGTGACATCCCACCACTGCTAAAATTGTCCTGCTCCAACCCTCTCCATTGTACTATGGTGACTGGTATACTTGTAGTAATCTATGGAATATATACATTTACAACAATCTCTCTCTCATATGCTTTTATATTTCTCTCAATTTTTAGGATGACATCCTCTAATGGTAGACTGAAGGCCTTCAGTACATGTTCTTCGCATATTATTTGTTTGTCGACTTTCTTCACAACTGTTTTCTTTGTTTATCTTGGTCCCCATTCTGGGGTTTTTGAGTTGCAAGATAAAATGGCCTCTGTGTTCTATACAACAGTGCCTCCAATGCTTAATCCTCTCATCTACAGTCTGAGGAACCAAGAGGTGAAGCAAATCTTGATCCAAGCAATTAAAAAATCTCTCAATAGAACACCTCCCCAGTAAAGCACCAAAAAACATTCTATAAGTTACAACAATATGAACAGCAGAGGTCAGAACATTGCACAGGCAGTCTGAGCATGGTCTGACAACTCTCAAATTAGACCGTTTGTCTATATCTTCATACCCTACCATGAAAGTAGGTTAGGCTATGCCTTAATCCTTCATACAAGCACAAAGACTCGGTAAAAAATTCCAATGGTCTCATTCACAAATCATTCTTGTTTATTGCACATTTGATCTAAGAAGTTCACTGCAAGGTGAATAAGGTTTAGTTTACCAGGTGTAATGTAAGAAAACATGGGTTTGTGTGGATTGGACAGCTGAAGTAATTAAAGCTTCACCAGAATACCATAAACACCAAGAGTACCTTGATTTTATCAACTGCTCACCCTGAAGGTACAGCTGAGCTTCTATATTCTGTGATCACATCATCCATCACACTGCCATGTTCAAAAAGGGAAAAATACGCCATGCCCAAGGTTCTCATGCACCAGAATGACAACTCCAGATATGGTGGCTTAAATGACCGCCACATATACACAGACACACAACTATATTTAGCAAACATATTTTGTAGAATGTTAAACAAGGACAGTCCCACCATATCCAATGCTCAGCAAGTGTTCAGGCAGCCCAGGGTAATGACTCTTTGCATGCACAACCAGTTGGAGCTCCACTGTTATGGTGGTCCATACCTCTTCAGAGGATTCTTCAGTGCCAGGGTACCTATGTATTTGCGCTAATCTTTTATGTTACATAGTTAGTTAGGTTGAAAAAAAGACAAAAGTCCATTAAGTTAAACCACTAGGGAATAAATATATCCCAGATAAAACATAAAACCCTATGGACCTTCATTGATCCAGAGGAAGGCAAAAGAAAACCCCTATAGCGCACAAATTAATTTACTCCAACAGGGAAAAAAATTCCTTCCTCGTAGTTTCAGCTACAAAAATACAAGACTAATGTGACCTTGGATAAATAGTTTTGTTGCACTCTCTTTTAAACATCGTAGGCCCCAGTCCACTACCTCAAGTTTTAGGCTTTCCATTTAGTTTTCAATTATGTAAAGAATATACTGTTGTGAACTATCACTCTACCTTTGACTGTAATAAGCAGTCTCTAGTAGATCAGTATATCAGTATGGGTAAGCTGTATCCAATATTTGATGTATTACTTGTCATAGGTGTTTCAAATGCCCATTGTTAAAATAGTGCCCACAGGAACATGGACTAGAAAAAAAGGAAATCCAGTTGTAGTTGTGCAGGCTTTTTAAATAGCAAAAAACATGCGGTGTGACAAGTGGCCCTGCAATTATGATGGTATAGATCCACAATACATGGGACACATTTAACAGGCACCAGTTTTCACCTAAGACCCACAACAGTCTTAAAAGTGTCTAGAGAAGGGTTTCTTGATCTTTTTAACATGGTGGAACTCCTTGAAATGATGTTCATGTCTTCAGGGAACCTCTGCTATAATTACTATATCCACAGCCCATAGTACATTAGTGTGTTGGTCATTGGGAAGAATTCTTCTTACATTGTTGGTCTTTGGGCAGGCTGCCAAACCTACAGATAGCCATTGATGTCAGTTAAACTGACCTGAGAGATCCACATTTCTCATGGCTCAAGGAACCTTTGAATGAACCCTAAGGTTCCACTGAACCCTATTTGAGAAACACTGGTCTAGAAGTTAAACCATTAACAGTTCTATTACAGTTGGACCTCTGGGTTGGGCTGCAGCCACAGTTCAACTCCCTATACCTGACATAGGTTCCTATCCTCATAAAAGCTTCACTTTTTCCTGTTGATTGAAAATATGAGGTTGAAGTAAAGGAGCTAACACCACTCCTGTTGTGAATAGCTGGCTTTTATTTACACTCATAGGCAACCTCTATCATTGTACCTTAAGGAGCTGAGTACTGCATGTCCAAGTCTATAGTCACCCATAAGTTCAGCTGCTATGAAAGTTCCCTTTGCTACTTTTATGAGTATACTAGTTTTAGGGCCACCAGAAAAAAAGGCCTTCCTGCTCTGGAAAAATACAGACCAGTTGCCCAGAGCTTCAGCACCTTTCATGAGAATTGCTTCTACGAGACATGCACTAGCCGAGTCTGGTAAGACCTCCATTTACCTCTCCAGCACAGTGGTAAAATGGGCTTCTTTAATTTGCATAAAGATTTTTGTAGAGTGGCATACATTGCTATAAACCAAGCTTCACCTTCAATCTGTTTTCCAATTCTGTGCATCTTTGAACACTTTCAACAATAGGTCAGTATTTATTTGAAGCTTGTCTTTTAATGATCCTTGTAGCTAAGCATATAACCAGAGAGGGACTTGTCCTCCACCAACCAATCCTACTATTTTGCCCTCCCTAGCTTGTTCTATTAAACCTGTTAGCTTGAGTTAGCATTTCTTCCTTTTCCTGGATGTACTAGCCTGTTGAATAGAAAGAACACTAGAAAACACTAAAGAAAGCACCACCCAACACCAGCACAACAGATGAAGGAACCACATCCGATGTACCCCTGTAGGCTTTCCATGAAGGTTTGGGGGGTTCACTATCTCAGATCCTCTTCATTAATATAAACTTCCACATTTAAGCTAATCCCTCCACACATCACCTTTTACGGCCATTTTGGGGGACACGTTGTAAGAAAAGGACTCTGTCCCTAAACTATGGGATACCCCAGAGCTTAAGTAATACGCCCTGGTTTGGATGGGAGATGAGCCACATGCTTGCCAGCCTTTTCTTGTCCTGGCCACTCCATGCCTCGAGAAGGGTCTGATTTAAGCAAAAGCAAACATTGATTGGCAATTGCTCATGGGGATTGACCTAGATTTACAACACTGCATGACTAAATTGACAATGAGATTGGATTTACTTCTGGGGATAAAAATAAAGATTAGTTTTTGAATAAAGTTTTTTTTCGAATAAATAAGGGGGAAAACACAACTATGATATATGTGATATATTGTGATTGGAGTTCCAATGAATTGGTCTAGAATTGATCTAGATCTGAACTGAGGCCAATTTAAATAGCACAAAAGGATCAGAAAGTGAGATGTAGCGTGCTCTCTTGTATTTCAATGTAGCCAAAAACTTTCAGTGTTGCTTCCACAAAACAGAAATTGGTATTTACTATGTATATTACATACAATTACAACAATATAAGCAATAAAATATTAAAGAGTCACATTTTTTTAGGCAATTCCTTGGCTAGTTTTACGGTAACTAAAATTAATGATAGAATCTCTGGGGTGCTCAGGTTTGATCTCTGGGATCTCTGAGTTTTTTTATATAAGCAATGTTGTTTTATAAATTTTGGACAATTAGATTTCCAGCAGGTTTTCTATCCATTTATCGTTTACTAGCATAGATGTTTTCTTAAATGGAGACAAACGTCAGTAATAAGTGTTTTTTAATGAATGCTTGCAAGAAACAAAGCAGTCAGGATGCCAAAACCAAATGACCGATGGGGCACTCAGATACTTTTATATAAGCTGCTAAGCATTGAAAGAATTTGAACTATGTATTTCTATTTCTATCATAGAGCAAATCTTCAGCTGACCTGAACTCAATTTTATCTGCTTGCTCTTGGATTCGTTTCTTTGTGTTTATGGTATTGAATCACAGCTGGAAAAAATAAAAAGACTTCTATCCATCACATTGGATTTTCTTTTTTATTATTGTAAAAGTGTTTAAAATATCCACATCTAAATCAGAATTGAAAACATATTAAGTGTTGAATCAAGGAAGTGACAAGGACACTGGATTTGTGGAAGGTAATTTTCTGTAGTTGCCATATTTAGGGTTAGGTGAACTAAGGGGGTGATAAGATAGGAGGCTTTTTTAGACCCGCGGTGTGGTTGCTTTGCACCTGGGAGCAGCAAACCCCACTGTTGGAAACCAGATTTGCAAGTGGGTGCAAGTTTTAATCAACAACCACTTTGCCAAAAGCCACATATTACTTTATGAACCACAACACAATTTATCACAGCCTCATGCAAAAAAATGGTTCAACCCATCCCATTCACTTTAGGTTGGGATTGCAGTTTAATGCATGTCAGAATGTTATACCTCACTACAGGTCTAAAATGGCCCTTTAGTGAACCTAAAGAAGCTCCCTTCTCATTTGCTTTCAGCAACGTCTGCACTGTAAAGCCCCTTTGATTTTTATAGAGCTGGTAAGAAGACCTTTTTACCTACTCCATAAAAGTCAATGGGACTTGTGGACACCACTGGATTTAAACAATGAGAAATTAAGGAAGCAAACGTACAAAAGAGGTCAGACAGCATTATTACTTTGAGTGTCTTTACCTGCAATACTAACCTCTTCTCCAGTGCTGGCCCCACAGGTTTAGTGCCTGGATCATGGCCCCTAGTAAGGGCCTCTTTGTGAGTCTGGTTCTGTGCAGGGGTAAGGGGTGCCCACTACATACATTAGAGGTGTAAAGGAAAGACCTGTATTATCATGTGATCAGTCAGAAATATGGTGGATTTATGGGTAAAGGCAGTAAGTTCGGGCTGGGCTAGGGGCATAAATGTTGAAAAATCTGTAGCTGGGCTTTAAAATAAAGAATTGTCTTCTGAGTTGCTCAAGAAGTTTTCTGAAGTATAAGTCAAGCAAAACAAATTTAGGATCATTCTGCATTATGTAATATGTTTTTAAAGCCCTGTAAGTACAGAAAATACCCTTTGATCTACCAGAAATGCCCTCAGATTTTAGGCTTGGGCTGTCAGTTCAGTTTTTGCAGATACTTTTTTGCCAGTCCTAAGATAAAAACTGGGTGGCTTTATAGGTTAATGTAGAGTGGAGAGGACACAAGACCACTCTGAATTTCTGAATTGTGAAATGTCAAGAGTTAATGAGTTCTCTGTTTCCTCCTCCTATAAAGATGTTGATAGCAGTCCTTCTGCTGGCCTGTTGCCCTTTTTGGCCGTGTTCAGTTCTCCTTGTGTACAGCAGACTGATATCTCTGCATGCTCCTGAGACTGTGCTGAGAGATGCAGCATGTATGCAAGTGCCATCCTGGAGGGTCTGGGCTACCTGTCCAACATGAGTGGTCTGCAGGTACCACCTCATGGTATTGTACAGTACTAGTAGTGACCAGCAAAATGCAAGACTGATGAAAAATCACTAAGGATCCTTGGGGGTTGGATTTTTGCTGCCATCTTCTTGCTTTCATTTGCACCAAAACCAGTGAAGCTGGTTCATAATGCCTTTCCCTACGTTTCCTAACTGCACAGAATATTACTATAATTTACTTGTATTTATATATCATATCACTAACTGTCCCTCAAAGGAGCTCAAAATCTGATGCCCCTACCATAATCACGTCAGTGGGAAGGCTCAGGGATCATTGGGTTAGTGGTAACTGACCTGAGACTCACAAATAGCTCATAGTTCCAGAAACCTCTAGCAACCTTAGATGGAACTCTCCACAGAACGTTGGTCGAAAAACTCTGATCTAGAGGATACCACATAAGTTATGATTAGGGATGAACAAACAATTTTTTTTAATTCGGTCTTGCGGTGAATTGTTACGTTCTCGCTTACCAAACATGTAGGCGAGAACAGCCTTTGTAAATTCGGCTGGCGAGACCGAATTTTTGGAACCTGCAAGACCAATCAGGGGAGCGGAGCTGCCAGCTCCGCTCCTCTGATTGCCGTTGCAGTCCTGTACTATGTGTTCCTGGATAGAATTTCTCTATCCAGGAACACAGTGTGAGTCTCGCTGGCTGCTCATGAATAAATGCAGCGTGGGAAAAGTCCTCTGATTTTTCCCACGGCCGCGTTCATTTATAAACGCAAGCCGCATGACTCACTCTGAGAGGAGTATCGCGGCTGCATTTATGAATGGAGTCATGCAAACCCTCCTCTCAGTGAGAGATCCCCGGGTACTAGAGGTCAGAAAAGGACTTGCCCTCATTCTGCCCTTTAGTGCCTGGGGATCGCTCACTGAATGGAGGATTCCCTCGGCTGTATTAAAAAATATTTTGATAATCCTCCTATAGTGATTTCCGATGGTTTCACAAAATTTCCCCAAAATTTTGCAAACCCATCGAAACTTCGAGAAAATTTACGTGAGAATGCCAGAGGCTCATCCCTAGTTATGTATGCACTTCTTATATTTTTTAGAGAAGTTACACCATTCTATTATTTTCAATGCTAATAATAGCTATGTCTTTGCTTTTAATTTTTTGGGTTCACACAGGGATCTTTATGCTTCGCCAGGATATGGTATATCGATTAATATCTAAATATATGAAATGCATCAGTTTGTTATTACAAGGAGAACAATCTATGAGTTTCCAAACAGGACGCATGTTAGCGTGTTTGAATTTTCTGGACTATCTGATGAAAAAGAATGTGTTTTGTTCCTCTTCATTTTCTTTTTACTGGTGTACATGGTGACAATAGTGGGAAACTTGGGGATTATAGCCCTTGTCTTTGCCTTCTCCAGCCTTCATACTCCAATGTACTTCTTTCTAAGTAGTCTGTCTTTAGTTGACCTCTTTTACTCTTCAGTGATAACTCCAAATACGTTAAATAATTTGTTTTCTTTTAGGAAGTCAATTTCTTTTTTTGGTTGTGCTCTTCAGCTTTACTTCTTCAGCGCACTGGCCAGCACTGAGACTCTTCTTCTCTCCACCATGTCCTATGACCGTTACGTGGCCATTTGTCACCCTCTCCACTACACCTTGATAATGACCAAGAAGAAATGCTTTGGTTTAATCTTATTATGTTATTCCTTATGTTTCATGCAGTCATTTGTGCATACTTGTTGTGTGTTCAGTCTTCCGTTCTGTGGCCCAAACCTTATTGACCATTTCTATTGTGACATCCCACCACTGCTAAAATTGTCCTGCTCCAGCCCTTTTCATTGTACTATGGTGACTGGTATACTTGTAGTGGCCTGTGGAATATATACATTTATAGCAATCTCTCTCTCCTATGCTTTCATATTTCTTTCAATTTTTAGGATGACCTCCTCTAATGGTAGACGGAAGGCCTTCAGTACATGTTCTTCTCATATTATTTGTGTGTCAACTTTCTTCACAACTGTTTTCTTTGTCTATCTTCGTCCTCATTCTGGGGTTTTTAGGATACAAGATAAAATGGCCTCTGTGTTCTATACAACAGTGACTCCAATGCTGAATCCTCTCATCTACAGTCTGAGGAACCAAGAAGTGAAGCAAATCTTGATCCAAGTAATCAGAAGATCACTCAATAGAACACCTCCTTAGTGAAGTCCCTAAAAACTCATAAGATATATCTATATAAAGAGTGGATATCAAAACCTACTTTAAATAACCTACCATGACAGTAGGTTAAGCCATATCTACTCCCTTCATACATGCACACACAGTAATAACTCCAACAGGGGTCCAATCACAAATCCTCTTTGTTTGTTGTTCAAAAAGAATGATAAGACAGCTGAAAACAACAAAGCTTCACCCTAAACGCCAAATGAACCCCAGGATACCCTTGCTTTGCCAACTGTTTACCTTGACGTTACAGCTGAGCTTCTATTCTCTAGAGGTTATGATCACATTCTCCATCACTCTACATCAAGTTCTAAAAGAGAAAAAATACTTCATGCCCAAGATTCTTATACATATGAATGACAAGCCCACATTGTTGACAGTCCAAGTAAAGTGTCCTAAATCTAAACTGGTGCATTTGCAATATCCTCTATCAGTCTGGCCCTCAAATTTTTGCTGCTCAGGGGAAAGTAAGATTGTGCATCTAAAGAAAAGTGAAGTATTGGTCTCTAAGGTCCTGGTCCAGCACCAGTTGTCGCCAGATGCCAGTCCCCCATCAAATGCCAAGTCTTTGCTTATAGCAAGCCCCTGCTCAGCCCTTGGACACTGGATGATCCTCCGAGCACATGGTTGCTCCCAAGACTTCTATGTGCAAATGATGGCATCTGGAGAAGGATTGGGAGAGGACCAGGAGCCCACAGATAATTACAGATTGTCTTACAGGGACAAATCCAGAATTCTAAGCCAGAGATTCTAAGCCTTAGAATAAAAAGCTAAGCTCACAGGCAAAAGATTGTTCCAGACAGCATATAATCCAAGGGTCAGCAACAGGCAAATTATAGTAAATCAAACAAAATCATAACCCGGGGCAAGTCAGCACAGCTAAATGCTACAACAGGCACACGTTACTGGGAGCAGTTTATCTTTAGCTAACTTCTTTTACAGGCTAAAAAGCCCGGGCTACCAATGTAGGACTGACATCAGGAAGTACTCTGCTCATTGGCCTCAGCACAACTCCAAATCCTTAAATCTCCAAAACCGCACACAGTCTCAGAGCAGGGGATGCTGAGAGACCATTAACAGCCAAAAGGAAACTGGGGTTGCCATAGATTGCAGAGCAGAGGACTGAAAGGTATTTGCCTGACCTCCCCTGCTGCTGCAAGCAACGCCATCAAAGAGAATAAACAGGGAGTGCTGACCTGCGATGGCCTACAGCACAAGATCACTGGCCATATAACTATCTCCCAACATGGTCACTTTGAGGGAACCATGTATTTATCCCAGGCCAACCTAGAGGCACACATAATGAGCAACACTTCTCTACAAAGATCTTTTAATTATCTCAGGTTCTGTCAATCTCCAACTCTGTTCTGTTGTTAGCAGAGAACTGTTCTCAGGTCATGCAAACTTTAGATCAGAAAACCATAACAAACATGCCAAAAATAGGATCCTTTCAAGCTATAAAAGCCTCCTGTTGCAAACATTCCTGGCGAAGCAAACACTAAAACTTTCCTCAAATTGAAATCCCGCATCAGAGAACTCTTAGCAGTCCTAAATGTTGCAAGAGTACTATACCACTAGGTCTAAAAAGACTTTTGTTTTGTGATTGCAGCTGTAAAGACAGGAGGGAAGGGTCTTAGCATTTAATGAAAAGAAAAAAAACCAAACACATTTTCATTTTTTATAGAAGGGTTATCTACATTTCTATATAATGTAAAATTTGTGGTGCTAGGTCCACTTTAAACCATTATGGGGACAGGTAAGAGGTACAATGTACTCCTAGTGCAGGGCGCTTTATTAAAGAGGGCCTTCAGATTCCAAAATAGGCCTTCCACCAACAACCCTCTACAACAATTTAGGGTGCCTTATTCTTCAAATATGTGACCCGTCTCTGTTTAGGAAAGCCATGTGGCCTAGTATGGACAGAAAGGAGGAAAAAAGGTTTCCCTTTTTCTGGACCAACCAGGCTCCATTCTTTCTTTAAAGGAAAAAAACATCATGTACAGCTTTAATGCATTTCCCAAGCATGTTATAAGACTCCAGTGGCGTTTGAAGTTGGGATATTGGAAATACACAATTGTGGGGTTCCATTGAATGAACTTTGATTCAAACACAAAAGAAGTAAAAAGGGAGATAGAGCATGCTCACTTGGGGTATATAGTTAAATGTGGCCAAAAAACATCCAATGTGGTAAACAGGAAGTGTACTTTACTCTTTATAATTTACAATATATAATATTGTAAGTCGGTGATATACAAAAGGGTTACATTTTATCAGGCAAATCCTTTGCTAAGTTGCCGTAAATGAAAATGATAATTAAATCTCTGGAGTGCTCTGATTTGATCTCCGGGACCTCAGGGCTAATTATAAAGGTAATGTTGCTTTATAAAAATGGGACAATTATACTTTCAACAAGTGCGCTAACATTTAGCTTTAAATAGCTTAGACATCATTTTATCTGAAGACAAATCTCTGTAATGAGTGGAAAATGTTTTTAAGAACACAAAGCAGTAAGGAAACCAAAAAGAAATAACCAATGGGGCCATCAGATGCTTTTATATTAGCTGCAAAATATCCAAAGAGTATTATTGGCATGCAAATATTTTTTATCATGGAGCAAATCTTCTACCAGAATGATCTCTGTTTTATCTGATTGTTGTTTAGAAAAGGACTGTCCCTCAAAAAGGACTGTATTTCTGTCTTTGTCCAGCTTTAATAAATGGGGAATTGATGGGATTCTGCATTTCTAGTGACATGAGGAAGTATTTTTCTGCACTTGCTGAAAATGTTCCTAAATATTAAAAACTAATGTAGCCACCATATCTAACGACTAGTGATCTTTCAGACTTTTTCAGACCCCAGGTATAAATCACACAGCTGGCAGCTCTAGGGTGCTCAACAAACTGCTACTGTGCACTCGGAAGTGTCAAACCACCTCGCAGGTAACCCGATTTTCATACGGCTACATCCATGGTGGAAATTTTCAACAACTCTGTGGTCAAAAGTGACTTATTGCTTTTGGGAACCAAGGCACAATCTGGTAATGCTTGGTGGTAAAACCATTGCAGATTTTGGGGTTGCCTCGCTGTTGCCCCTCTTGTCATCCTATTGAGCTTCAATTTGCCCCACAATAGGTGAAATTGAGTCACAATCAAGTGCAGTGAGTGTAACCTTATTTTTTATGAGCAGTGTATTAAATTAGGACATTTATTACAATTGTATATACTTCTTTCGTCTGGTTCTTTACTCCTTTCCACCTCACCACCCTTCTGTTCTAAAACCAAGGCTTGTACATTAACTTGATAGTTAGTCCCAGACTACAATGCCTAGTGCTGGGGTCCTGCATGTATACCAGAGAGGGAAGCTACACTAGACCTCCATAAAGACCATGCACCTTGTGGGGGTCTACGATTTTGAAAAAAGGAACTTATATATTTATATTAGTGTCACATTAATATATTTATTTTACAAAACTTTGTGGATTGCAGGTCAGACTGATTCCAAAAAGGGCTCTGTCCACCCACATATATGAGTCATTTTCTATACCTATCCTTTACCTCCAAATGTTGCAGATCCAATGGCAGTAGAAACCAGAGGTATGGGATGCAAGAACAGTGGGGCAGTGGTAGCAGTTGGAGAGGAATTGGCATTTGTTGTATGGCCAGTGGAGTTCATTGAAGTTTTCAGGGTATGTATTGCATACTCGGTTAAAGTATTCTTTTAATTGGCCATGGAATTAAAAGGATCCTGAGAATTCCTTTAAATTACTTTAAACTGTTACTAAAACTGTTAAGGCTAATGTGAGAAAAATAAATCAAATTAACCAGTGTTTTCTTTGGAGGATCAGTGACTTCACAGTCCATCAGAAAATGAACATCAGTTTCAACCTTCAGGCTTCATCTGAGATGTTGGTCCAGCAGACCCATATTTCTGGGGACCTCTTTGGCTCTCCAAATTTCTCGGCTTCCCACAGTCTTACTTCTCTTGTACAGGCCTACAAAGCCTTTCTGTCTCAGCCTCCTAACCTTAGGTTGTAACTCTCCCAGTCTAAATAAAACATTCCTTGTTATTGTGATTGACCAATTAGTTCCTAACCAGGTCCAATTTCTGGCCAGACAGAGGGGTTAAATGCTTGGCCCATGCAGTCCTTCCAAGACACAGCAGGCCTGGATCCCAAAAAAAGAGCTGCAAAACTGCAGCTCCACACGTACTTACCATCTTATCCAAATCCTTTCATTCTTCCCCCAGCAGAAATTGAAGTAAATACCTTGAAATAAACTTCAAATCCAGCCTTACACATATGCTACACTTATTGTAATCCTGACCTTAGTTAAAACTCTAAACCCCTTTTATAAAGTCATGAAATTCTCAACACTAACAAAGCATAATATAACATTATACAGGTAGTGCCCAGGTTACTTCCGTGATAGGGACTGAAGGTTTGTTCTTAAGTTGAATTTGTATGTAAATCTGACAGGTACATTATTTAATAAATGCAATTAGGTCAGATGTTTGGCTCAACATATTATTAGACAAATCCTCACTGTGAGTTAATTACAAACAAAGCAAAAAAAAAAAACTTTATAGAATCTGGAGAAAACAGAACTCATTATCATCCCCCCCTCAAATTCCAAATCTCCCCCTGACATATATCTAACTGTTAACAACACTGTTATTCGGCCCTCCCCTCAGGCAAGTTGTCTTGGTGTCACCTTCCATTCTGCCCTCTCATTTACCCCCCATATTCAGAACATTTCCAGGCCCTGTCACTTTTATCTACGCAACATCTCCAAAATCCGCCCCTACCTGTCCCCTGAGACCACCAAACTCCTTGTACACGCTCTTATCATCTCGTGTCTGGACTACTGTAACCTCCTCCTCTCTGGTATTCCACTAACCCGACTCTCTCCTCAACAATCTATTATAAACGCTGCAGCCAGACTCATCCATCCTTCCCTCCGCTCCTCTTCCGCTGCATCTCTTTGGAGTTCTCTCCATTGGCTTCCATTTCACCTTAGAATCAAATTTAAGCTCCTGTACTTTGCCTTCCAATCCCTCCACAGGTATTGTCCCACTTACATTTCTGACTTGGTAAAAACATACTCCCCCTGCCGCTCTCTCCGCTCCTCCAATGACCTACTAATGACTTCCTCACTCATAACCTCATCACACGCACGGATACAAGACTTCTCTAGAGATGCTCCAACTCTCTGGAATGGTCTTCCTCGTCCTATTCGGCTTGCTCCTACTTTCTGCTCATTTAAAAGAGCGCTCAAAACACATTTTTTCAAACTTGCCTACGCATCTTCTTCTTTCTTTTGAAACCATCACTACTTCCCACCACTACATATCTCCCATCCTATTGTGTGTGAAATTCCCCCACCTACTAGATTGTAAGCTCTTCTGGGCAGGGTTCTCTCCTCCTGTATCACTGTCTGTATTAGTCTGTCATTTGCAATCCCTATTTAATGTACAGCGCTGCGTAATATGTTGGCACTATATAAATCCTGTTTATTTATAATATTAATAATATACATTCATTAACTTCTGGAGTGAGCTGTGAATTGAAAGGAAAGGAAACGCTTTGATTGAACAGCACAGCAGGGCAAATTAGGAGGCAAACTGGGCAAATTTGCTGTTTTTGTAGCAAAGTCATCTACTTACCCCTAACTGCAATCTATTATTTCAGACTGTATTAAATGTATTATTTATTAGATAATAATTTTGCAGCTCATGTAGTATTTTATTTTCCAGGATAGTTTGAGTCATTTTTTATTAAAAATCAAGAGATGTTTCATTTCGTTATTACAAAAAGAGAAATTTTTGAGTATCGAAACAAGACACAAGTGACCATGTTTGAGTTTTCTGGACTATCTGATGACAAAGAACTTATGCCATTCTTCTTTATGTTCTTTTTACTGGTGTATATGGTGACCATAATAGGAAACTTGGGGATGGTTGCCATTGTCTATGCCTTCTCCAGTCTTCACACTCCGATGTACTTCTTCCTGAGTAGCCTGTCTTTGGTGGACCTTTTTTACTCCTCAGTTATCACGCCAAACATGTTGTTTAACTTCTTTTCTGCAAGGAAATCAATTTCATTTCTTGGATGTGCCCTCCAGCTTTACTTTTTTTGTGCACTGGCCAGCACTGAGATTATCCTTCTCTCCACCATGTCCTATGACCGATATGTGGCTATCTGCCACCCTCTTCATTATACTTTGATAATGACCAAGAAGAAATGTTTCGGTTTGGTCCTTTTTTTCACATCCCTTAGTTTCTTGCAATCCATTGCACATGTCTGTTGCGTGTTTAGTCTTCCTTTTTGTGGATCGAATTTTATTGACCATTTCTATTGTGACATCCCACCATTGCTAAAACTGTCCTGCTCAACTAACTCTCTCCGTTGTAATATGATAACTGGTATCCTTGTATCAGCCTATGCAATATATATATTGATGGCAATCTTCCTCTCTTATACTTTTATATTTATCTCCATTTTTAAGATGACATCTGCAAAAGGCAGACAGAAGGCCTTCAGTACATGTTCCTCACATATTATTTGTGTCTTGACCTTCTTTACAGCTATTTTCTTTACCTATCTACGTCCTCATTCTGGGGCCTTTGAGATACAAGACAAGGTGGCCTCTATCTTCTATACAACAATGACTCCAATGCTAAATCCTCTTATCTACAGCTTGAGGAACCAGGAGGTAAAGCGGATTCTTGTCCAAGCAATGCAAAAATCACGCTGGTTTAGATGAGGGTGAATTAAGTTCTTGAGATCTTTGCTGTGAATTACATTGATATGGACAGAACTATCTGCAGTTTCTGATGGTCAGTTTAGGCCCTGACTATTTTGCCTAACCCACCATGAATGCCCCTATGTGCACCTTGTCAGCACATGAACTGGTTGGCTTCTTCTGCTCCTTTTTTTTGGTTTCCTACTCTAAGCTTTGCTTGATGGTATTTGTAAAAGGCCAATGCAATTCAAATTCATGTACTTAGAAAATAAAAACTGAAGAATGCTTATAGGTCAAGGGTGTACTTTTGCCACAATAACCATCATATACTTAGAAAACAAAAATTGTAGACCAAAACTAAACGCCACTAAGGTCATAACATTTATAAGTGTACAGTATTTTTTTCCTTTTAATGGGTTGTGTATTGATCAGTTTAATCAAGACATTCTTCTATTCTGAATCAGATACACCATATTTGTTTATGCCCAACTCCAGGCAAAATCTAAATTTACCTACCTTTCCCTTTTTCAGAATTTGTGAAGAAAGATCTACTTACCTATGTGCGAATCAGGTGCCTTGACAGTGCTGTTTTACTGCTGATCAATGGCTGTAATGTAACCCATGCCGGCTCGTTCCTGCCAGCCCCTGCAGACAAGTCCCTGCCCATTCCTTGATAATGATATCATGTACTGGTCCAATCATAAAAAAGCTGCAGATAGCCAATAGGAATGGCAAATACTGAACTAGACAGTAAATACAATAAGGCAGAAGATTGGGTTGTCCAGTCACATGATAGAAGCTTGGGGTTTACACATTATTTTTTCTTCCTATCAGTTAGAATTTGATGGGAATGAGGAGTAAGAGATGTGATTCCTTTATTTACAAAGATCAGCTTTCAGTATGCACCTATTTAACAGAAAAAAAATAACAAATTAAAAAGCCAGCTTCTTCAAGAGCTATAGAGAAGACTTGATGGGGCTGCTTCCACCAGATAAGTCCTCAGCATGCATCCTGGTAGGCAATTTTTAGTTGACATATTCACATATTCAGAAGCCATGCTAAAGGTTTTTAGATTTTCCTACCATAAAGGTAATGAAAATGATGGAAAATCACAGAATAAAAGTTTGATAAATAATACTTCTGCTAGCTTATGATCTATGTAATGTTTAATTCTTGGGATTCAGTTCAATGTATTACAAGAACATAAAGCTATATTATTCTGTTCCTTATACATCTGCCTGGAGTTCAGATTTAGATCCAAAAATGAAACTTACTCAAAAATAAGTCATGTAAAATAGATTCACATAACTGACTTCAACCAATTCAAATTGAACCCTAGATCCTTATTGAAACAAGAGGATGAGGATAAAGTTGAAGGCAAACTTGCCTCTTCAATCACACTTTTTCTTTAAATACATCCATATGTGTAATGGTTACTCTGGGAAAAGTACATCCTTGGCCCCATAAGCATTGTCCCCTATAGGGGAAATTACTTATATTTTTATAGCTTCATGCCAGTGTCTGTTAAATTTGACTTGTTGAATTTTCGATCTGTGCAAAAATGTCTTTGGTTACAAATTGTTTGTGGGTTTCCTTCCATGATCTTCCATTTTAAAATTCCCCAAGAACATTCCAAAGATGTAAAGTACGACTTTGACCAGGTTAGTCCATAACCCTTATTTTTGTTTAGCTATTCCTTAGTGGATTTACCAGTGTTGTAACATAAAATCATTCCAGTCGAAAATGTTTACATTTTGGACTGATGGTCTCACATTTTCTTTAAACACACTTTATTTTAATTTAAAATTCAAAGTCCACACAAAGGATGTCCATGCTCTCAAGCAGCAAAGCAACTCAAGGCGCTCATAACATTTCCACCCACAGGCTTTATAGGTGGCATGGCAATCTGAAATTGTTTTTTTGGCCACATATATCTTCTATTGGCCACATATATCTTCTATTGTGATGCGTAGTGAAGGGAAAGGGGGAGATGGATTCTACTAAAAGGGACTCCTTAAATAATTTAAGTTACCAGTTGCCAGGAGTAAGTCTAAATATAAAGCACAGTGAAAGAAAACGCAGGCTTTTACTGGCAATTCTGTTAGAAAAATAAAATTTCTTCACACAATATTTGAATCCTATTTCTAACATAGATCATTTATACTATTACCGTGTTTCCCCGAAAATAAGACACTGTCTTATATTTTTTTTGGCTCCCAAAAACACACTAGGTCTTATTTTCAGGGGATGTCTTATTTTTCCATGAAGAAGACTACAGTACACATTTATTGTTGAAAGTCACTCATGATCACTCATGTTCCATTGATTGTCCCCTTCTGATCACTCTATGCCATTGATTAAAAATTAGAGATAAGGAGAGTTGTCACCATTTGCCTTTAAATTCCAGCGGTCATTTTCTAGAGCAGGTTAGAAAATGGAAGGCTTTGGATGCTACAGGCAACATAGGACTAAAACATGAGGACCAGTGCACAAAAAACTTTTAAGGAAGTGTCAAATATTGGAGTCTAAGGCAATGCATATCTGTCAGATCGCTTCGGGGCTTCAGTGATCCATCCTAGCAGATCTATAACGACTGTAATACAAGTGAATGGGAGAGTGCGGCTTGCTCATTCTCTCTCATCCCCTCTCCATAGAGAAGATACGTTTCAGTCATTTGTCGTTGGACAGAATTGTGAGAGTTGGAAAGTCCAACGACACAAAAAGTCAAATGTGTGTACGCAGCCTAAGGGTAAGTTTGGTGATGGTTAAAATAAAAAAAAAACTTACCTTATCGGAAGACGCGATCCCGAGTTCTGGCTTCTGACAGGCGAAGTGCATGTAGTATCACTCCGCCTGTGACAGGAGTCGGAACTACAAGGAAAGCATCGGCTTGTGCGGCTCCGGAGTGTGCACTCCCGCTGCCTTCACAGGGAAAGAACTCGGTAAGTACTATTTTTTTTTTTTTCTTTTTCTCCTAGGTCTTATTTTCGGGGTAGGTCTTATATTAGGGCAGGTTGAGACAATAGTGATAGGTCTTACTTTCTATTCTTAGACTTTCTAAACTTACTTTCGGGGTAGGTCTTACTTTCGGGGAAACACGGTATATGGTTTGAGGTTAAAGAAACTGTACAGATAGATGGTTTGAACAGTAATCCAAAATGTCAGGGTATTTATCTCAGGGTCCCAATATGTTTCGCCTCTTGGCTTCCTCAGGGGACTGAGACCAAAAGTATGTATTAAACATTTAGTTGTACAAATTAATGGGAGACAGCTAGATCAAAGCAGCCCTAGGTTCTCCAACACATATGTTCACTTAGTTACTTTTGCTTTGCCAGTGCAAAAGATATTAGGTGGTATTACTGTGGAGGTTGGCAATAATAATTTTCGTCTCCCAGCTTATTGGTGATTCAGTGTGATCCGTAGGTCTGTAACATTGTGTCCACAGCACAGCCTCAAGCTTGAGAACCTAGGGATTTGTTAGAGCTCTGAACAAGGTGATTGCATCATATACATTTGTAGATTGTTACCTGGATTGAGTACTGAAATAAAAAAACAGGAATCTTTGATGGACCCCAGATTTGGAAACTGATAAATGATTCAAATTTCACGAGTTACATGACTAATACTGAAGCTTCTGCCTGGCACAACTATGTCATGGTTGTTAGGAACTTCTTGGGTAACCATAAAGCACAAAAAAATGAAAAACTGGTACAAAACTTGCTTGCTTAAAGTTTGGGTTCTTCTATGAGCATAAAGGTATACTATCTCCAGAGCCACTTGCAAAAATTTCCAGAAAACCTTGTCGATTTCAGTGAGGAACTAGGGGAGAAGTTCCCTCAAGATATAAAGGTGATGGAAGAAAGGTATCAGGGCAGATGGGATAGACACATGATGGCAGACTACTGATGTGGCCTTCAACGTGATTGTCCTAATCGTCAGCATACGAGGGGGTGCTGACAAGTTCCTGGCTTTGCCCAGAAAGAAGAGCCAGAGTTATGAAATAACACATTTAATCAACATATTCCCCCCCTGAGACTAATGCACTTGGTACAGCGTAGTTGCAGCTTTTCTAGACCGTTCAAACAAAAGTCCTTTGGTCAGAAATGTCCTCAAAACGTTGCCCCTTCAGATGTTTCTTCAAATTCGGGAACAGATATTAGTCCGAAGGGGCCAGGTCAGGTGAGTAGGGGGATGGTGGACCAATTGGAAACCCAGGGTGTTCAATTTGGCAGCCACAACATTGGACTTGTGCGCAGGTGCATTGTCCTGCAAAAAAAGGATCCCTTTGATCAACTTTCCACGGCGTTTTGTCCTAATTGCCTCCTTCAGCTGGTCCAGGAGGTTAGAATAATACTGTCCTGTGATACTGGAGCCCGGAGGTAGGTAGTCCACCAACAGAATACCGTCTTTGTTCCAGAAAACGGACGCCATGATTTTTTGGCCGATTTCTTGGTTCGGAACTTCTTCGGCCACGTGGAACCTGCTGTGGCACCATTCCTTTGACTCTTCCTTGGTTTCAGGATCAAAGATGTGGAGCCAGGTTTCATCCTCAGTTCTGTGCAGCTTCAAAATGGGCCAAAACAGCTTTGGCTTCAA
This sequence comes from Pyxicephalus adspersus, assembly GCF_032062135.1. Classification (NCBI taxonomy): domain Eukaryota; kingdom Metazoa; phylum Chordata; class Amphibia; order Anura; family Pyxicephalidae; genus Pyxicephalus; species Pyxicephalus adspersus. The sequence goes on from NC_092859.1 coordinate 3,365,441, forward strand.
CTCATTCCTTCTTCTGAGCACTGTTTAAACATTTTGGCACCCAGTTTGCTAAAAGCTTGCGCATGTCTAGGATAGTGGTGATAACAAACCCCACACACTCCTGTGAGATGTCAAGTATCTGGGCTATCTTTTTTGCGGATATTCGCTGGTCCTTAATAATTAGCTCATGGACAGCATCGCAGGTTGCCGGGTTGAGGTTGGGGGGCCCCCACTGCGGGGCTCAACGGTGAAATGCCCAGTCTTGAAACAAGATATCCAGGTTTTACAGTGCTGTAGGAAGGACACTTCTCCCCCAGTGTTTGTGACATCTCAGTGTGAATGTCCTTTGCTGACTTTCCCTGGAGAAACAAAAACTTCATGACGGCCCGTAACTCCAACGACGTGAAACTTGCTTGTGCCTCTGCCATCACAGCTTCTCACTAAAAGAAAAAACAGTTTTAAGAATGGCAAAGATCTGATATTTGCTCAGTTACATATTAAGATGTTAGGCTGTCATATGCCCCCTCTCATTTTTCTATTTCATCTGTAAGGGAGCAAAGCCAAGAACTTCTCAGCACCCCCTCGTAAAAAAAATCATACAAATGGAGTTTTTCAATGACTTCTTTGTGATTAGTTCTGTAAATATACTGAATATAGAATATATTGACATTAAAAATTTCAACAATTTAATTTTGTAAACTTAGGCATATCTAGTTTAATTTTGCTTAATTTTTATGTTTCATTAGTTTTCCATGAGGTTATTATTTCAAAAACTACAGCCAATCTAGCAAAACCAATAATATATGTGGAATCTGTGCATCAAACATAACCTAAAATGACTTTAATCTGTTTGGCAAGAAAATGTTTGTTGACAAGTTTAATCTTTAAACTAGCTTGCCAGCTTCTTTTTCAGCTTTTACCTCTCAAAGTACTTCTTTCTGATTTGATTTTGCTGATTTGCTTTATACAAAGGATATTTAGTACATTATGTGACCCACTCTGTACAACCAGTATGAAAACTTGCCGACTTAACAGAATCAACAGCCAGTATGGCTTCATCAAAGTTCAAAATAAAACTAAACCTAGATTATTCCAGGTTTGCCATATAACAAAGAACATTTTTGCTTTCAGAAGATTCAGGGTATGCAGATTTTTTCAGTACTTACTTTCTAATAGTCTAAACACTTTTTGTAAAAAATCAACAATTTGGGTGTATAATAGGACCTAATGTTGTTCACGTATTGTGTTCTTCATGAATGATCTTAATTTTTTTCTACATAATTATAAAATTATAAAACAAGAAACTGGTCTGATTGAAATAGTTTTGAATGGCATCTCTGAATTAAAGTAAGTAATTGCTTTTTTGTAAAGATTTGTAGAGATATGAGCTGTATAATAAAACTATATGGTTACATTTTTTAGAATAAATTGATGAAGCGAAAGGGTGAAACGGGTCAAGAATGGAAAGGATCAGAGTGTCACACACGGAGAGACAGGACCACTAGGGGGCGCTATGGCTTGCAGGGAGGTGGTGTGAGCCCAGGGAAGGGCCAAGGCGCAGAGTCTAAGCAGTACCAGGATTTCTCCAGAGCCTATGATGGTGAGGATGTTGCGCCACTGGTTACTGCCAGGTTGCCTTTCTTGGTCACACCCAGGTGGGCATAACATGGTACCAAATCAAAAAGCAGATGGATAGTCGAGGAAAGCAGGGGCAAGGCAGGCAGCAAGCAGGAGAGGTCGGGTCACACACCAGAGGTCAATAGCCAGGAATCCAAGAGACAGAGTCTCTTGAAGCAACAGGAGGCACAGGTGACTCAGGAACATCCACAGACAGACAGGAACACTGGAACAACCCAGGGAAGTTGGCTGGGAACCAACAGAGTAGACAATGAGGGGTTAACATAGGAGTTGGACACATGAAACACTGGATTAAGCACCAGGTGTACAGGAACCAGCTCACAGAACAAGGGGCTCAGCACAATGGAGACACGTTGCAAGAACACTGAGTGCTGTGTGTGAGCTAGCTAAATAGCCAGGGCTGGTCCAAAGACAATTTTCTGATTGGCCAGCAGATTGGACGGAATTGATAAAGCTTGGAAATAGAAGCACGCCCAGCAGAGGAAACACTGAATCAAGCACCAGGTGGACAGAACCTAGGGACTCAGCACAATGGAGACACAAACAGTTAGTGCAATGTGTGAGCTAGCTAAATAGCCAGGGCTGATCCAGAGGCTTTTTTCTGGCTGGTCAGTGGATTGGACGGAATTGATAAAGCTTGGAAACAGATACACGCCCAGCGTCAGAACTGCCCGCATGCGCAGGCTAGAGGCATCTGCTCTTTAGAGGGGAAGAGGCAAGTGTGACATTACCCCCCCTTTTACGGAAAAATAATGCACATGGTCGTCTGGGACCAGTGGGGGTATGGAAGAGGAGAACTCCCACTCCAACAGTGGAGGCATCAACCTCGATGGTGAAATTTTTATTAACATCTGGCCTAACAAGTGCTGCACCGGAAAGAAAAGCCTACTTGAGGGCACGGAAATCCAGGAGGAACAGGGGAGGCTGGTGTTTGCAGAGGTCACTGAATGGAGGGTGCCAGGCACAGAATAAATGCCTTACGTGCATGAGATTTCTCCTAGGAACATTCTTGGAAGCGAATGTCTATCTGGATAACCAAGGAGATCAGATCATCCAGTGACGCAGGAATCTCTTGACCAGCCAACTCATCTTTCACGCGATCAGAAAGGCCCTTATTGTTCCAGGCGAGCCCAGCTGCCAAGATAAGAAACTGTACTGCAAACTGACCCACAGTGAGCGACCCTTGGCGGAGACGCAAGAGCGAGCTAACTGCTAAAGAGGCACGCACGGATTCATCAAAGACCCTCCTAAAAAGGCTCAGAAAGGCTTCAATATTACCTATAACTGGATCCTTCCACTCCCAGAGCAGGGAGGGCCATGCCAGACCTTCCCCAGATATTAAGGAGATTACTTCTGCCACTTTAGCCCGGTCAGTGGGGAAGCTTTGTGGCTAAAGCTCAAAATGTATGTTACACTGGTTGATGAAGCCACAGCAGGTCCTAGGATTCCCAGAAGGTTGTGGGGGTGGCAGATGAAGTGCAGCGACCAGTGGTATTGCAGGGGAATGGACTAGAACCAGAGGTTCAGCAGGTGCACTGGAGGGGACCAAAATCTGATCCAGGCGAGTAGTGAGTACATGAAGCTGGTGGAGTACCTGGGTTTGAGTAGCTTCCTGGACGTCCAGCCTCTGGGCGAGTAGTTGGTTGGGGTCTGCTGAAGTCTGGGAGGGAGTATATATGGTTCGTGCAAACTGTCACGCACAGGGAGACAGGACCACTAGGGGGTGCTACGGCTTGCACGGAGGTGGTGTGAGCCCTGAAGGCCAAGGTGCAGAGTCTAAGCAGTAACCAGGTTTTCTCCAGAGCCTCTGATGGTGAGGATGTTGTGCCGCTGGTTACTGCCAGGTTGCGGTTCTTGGGCACACCCAGGTGGGCAAAACACGGTACCAAATCACAAAGCAGAAGGATAGTCGAGGAAAGCCAGGGTCGAGGCAGACAGCAAGCAAGAGAGGTCAGGTAACATGCCAGAGTATGGAAAAAGTTTATGAAATAAGTACTGTTGTTTCAATGAGTTATTACTAAGTTGGACCAACTTAACCTCCCTAGCGTGACTCGGGGTAGAAAAAAGTTGCTAAAAGCGGTAACCCCAAGTCACACACGGGGTATGTACACCTATAGAAGGTAATAGTAAATACAGCGCTTACCTGATCTCTCGGCGTTCCCGCGCCGTCCATTGCCGCAATCTCCGTCTTCTTTCTTCTTCCTCCAACCAGCTTCTGCACCCGATGTGTCACCGGGGAGTTCCCAATGACGTCGGTGCATGTGTACGTTGCCGGCAAGGCGGGAAGGGAAATTCAAAATCCATTTGTATTGCTTTCAATACAAAATAACTTTAATAAATGCATTGGATTTATATGTTTAAAAGCAGTACATTGTTTTCAAGAACATTTATTTTACAGTATATATATTAGTATATATATATATATATATATATATATACAGTATATATATATATATTATATTTTAATTTAAAAAAACTTTTAAAATTTTTTTTTTAAATATATAGATTTTTTAATTTATTTATTTATTGTTTTTACATGATTTTCTGTTTCAAACTTTATTATACTCATACTATTTATATTATACTGTAAAATAAATGTTCATGAAAAACAATGTACTGCTTTTAGACATATAAAACCGGAAAGAAATGAACTAGGGAGCTAGGGAGGTTAATAAGTTGGACCATGTTACATATGCTATCAAATATGAATATGCTCTTTTATGTGATTTGAAATAAATTGTGTTTGATTTTATACAATAAGTGTTTAAAATATTAGAAAGTAAGTCATTAAAAAATCCCTGTACCCTAAACTTTTTAAAAATTTAAATAAATAATAGGGGCTGTGGTACTAAGTTTTAAATAACACTCCTAAATCATAAAATGTTTTCATATAAAAACATTTCTGGTTTGCTCCTCCAGGTGAAAAAACATTTCAGGATCATATGGTTTTACATTTTCTAAAGGGAACTTCTACTCAAAGATAGTTGAACAAAACGTATTAGGAACTATAAGCAGAATAAACGTGTTTATTAAAGGTTGTACTACTAGACTACAAATCATTTTCTTGGTACAGCATTGAGGAATATGTCAAGGCCATATGAATGTATAATAACTATAAGGTATGACTGTGGTGGGGACATGGACATTAAAGCGTCAGCTCCTCTGCTGCAGAGACTGATGAGAATGGGTTGTATATGTTAAATATGTGTTTGCAGTATTTCCTTGTGTAATAATAAAACACAAAATAACAATGAATATTTTTACAATAACATGACGCAAGGGGGAAAATAGTAATTGCTTCTCTGGGGGTGTACCTTTCTGGGATCTCTTGATTTATTATAAAACCTGTGCTGATTTCTCAGCATGAGGCAATTATATATTTCAGCAAGTAAGAATTTGCGTCTGTTATCTTTGCTATTGTCCTGTTCTACATATATATATAAAAGATCCAGCCATGCCATGGCAAATATTATATTCTTATATTGGCATATTTAAGGATAATATTTAGGACATTAATTTCCTTTTTTATTTTAAATGTCTCTAATAATATTTTTTCTCCACATTTTAGTGCTTACCAAACTTTCTGCAGTAGTAAAAGTGATCGTCTACACTATATGGGCAAAGGTTTGTAAACACCTAACCATCACATCTATAAAATTTTCATGTGTTTGATGGACATCTCATCCTAAAGACATTATTATGATGTTGCCCCCCTTACTGTGGTTATAAGACACTCAACTTTTTTGGAAAGGTATTCCACCAGATTTTGGAGGGTGTCTGTAAGAAAGTTTGAGGTCCCATATTGATGGCGGATATGAAGACCTGGTGTTCATGAGGGTTGAGGCCAGGATACTCGAGTTCCTCCACCACTGGTCACTCCATCTCATTATGGAGCTGACTTTGTACCCCAGGACACAGTCATGGGTTAGCACAAATGGGCCTTCACCAAACTGGGAGCACAAGGCTAGAAGAGTACAATTGTTTAAAATGTATTTGTGTACTATAGTTTTACCAACTGTTCTCTGGACAATTTGAGTGATGTTCACATCAAGTAGGTGGATTTGATGGTCAGATTTTCACATGCAGTACCCATTATGGGTAGTTGTAGTGGTCAGGTGTCTGCATATGTTTGGTCATGTAGAAAGGTGTAATGTTAAGGTGTCCACAAACATTTACCTTGTAGGTCGGTGTAATGGATAGGCGTGCACATACCTTTTACCATGTAGGTAGGTGTAATGGATAGGTGTCCACATACGTTTACCATGTAGATAGGTATAATGGTAAGGTGTCCACATACATTTTACCATGTAGGTAGGTGTAATGGTAAGGTGTCCACATACATTTTACCATGTAGGTAGGTGTAATGGATAGGTGTCCACATACATTTTACCATGTAGGTAGGTGTAATGGTAAGGTGTTCTCATATATTTTTCCATGTAGGTAGGTGTATTGATTAGGTGTCCACATACATTTTGCCCTGTAGATATGCATAATGGTTAGGGTTCCACATGCATGTTGCCATTTAAGTAGGTGTGATGGTCAGGTGCCTACATATGTTTAGTCATGTAGATAGGTGTGATGATCCGGCTTCTGCATACAATTCATCATATGGGTGGGTGTAATGGTTAAGTGTCCACATACATTTTGCCATGTATGTAGATGTGTTGGCCAAGTGTCCACAATATTTTGGTCATGTAGGTCATATAGCCATATGGTATACAATCCGCAATTTATTTATTTTTTCTGTACATTTAAACTGCAAGAATGTACACTGGTTGATGAAGGCCCATTGGCATCTGCTATACAACAAGGAATTCATGTTCTAGACATTATAATTAATGGCGTACAGTTATCAGATTTCAATGATTTTTTTATAGTGTACTTGGCATTAGATATTTTTTTTGTGACATGCAGCATGCTGAATGATATGTAAATGTAACATTTCCAAGATTGTCCCCTTTATACTGTTGGGTAATATAAGAACACTCCATTCAATTACTTTGGTGGCTACAGAAGACAGACACTCTAACATTGTTGGCCAGTGCCAAGAATTCTCTATAATATTGGTCAATGTATTGTTCAATTGACATTTGTGGTCACTGGTCCCATGCAACCTGATCTGACATTATTTCAAGAATTATGCAAGTGCCATCTTGATCCCTTAACCTACCCCAGCTCCATTGCCTCTATTGTTTCTCCACGGTTCCAATCTTTTTGGAATTACAGATCATTAGTTCCTGCTAGGGGCATGATTATGTAAATCTACAATCTACACCCATTTTAATACAAGCAAGCATTTTGTTTTAGAAACTGCAGTTTGACATTACATACCAAATCCCTGTCCATCACTGACTCCCCCAATTGTCTTTTCTCTATATCATTTTATTTTAGCCTCTAAGTTCATACATGATTTGGGCTCAACACTTTACATTAAAGTACATTAAAGAAAAGTTAATTTTCTTTTAATTCATGAAATGCCTGAGGATCCAGAGAAAATGAAATTGTTTGAGAGAAGAAGTATTAGTATTAAATGTAAATAAGTATATGGCCCTTTAAATTTCAGCAATAGAAACTATACACAGTGGGGCTGGTTTACTAAAGGAGTTTAAGCTTTTCACTTAGCAGGGTGAATTATCACCTAAAAAGAGATAAGTTACTTGGTTTAGTGAATGTGATGATAGTTTACTTGGCAAAGAATATTCAGTCCTCTGCAAGGATATTAATGAATGTTTCCTTGCACATGATTGGATAAAACCATCAGAGAATAAAGTTAAAACCCCTTTACTGTAATATTTAAAACAAATATATATAGTTGCATCTCAGTAAATCATTCACTAATATGAACACACTTTAAAATGTGTTTAAACAATTTTACATTGTCATATATATATTTATATATATATATATATATATAAAACTGTTGTCAGTTGGCATTACAAAGATCTAAGAAATTAATACATGACACAATGAGCCTGATTTATTAGAGCTCTCCAAGACTGAAAGTTTGCTGGATCACCAAGGTTCATCCATGATAGTCTATCTTCTCCAACCTTGGGGAGCTTTTCATAATTCAGGCCCAATACCATTAGTAGGACCCCACAAAAGGCTAACAGTCCAAGTAGGGTGCACATATGTATCATGTATACACTTACCAGCTGGACAAGTTGTGTTCACCCAAAACTACAGCAACCAAATGTAATGCAAAAGTAGACAAAGCAGAAAAATAGTTATCCTAAAATATCTATACTATACCCAAACCCATCTATAGGTATTTGCTGTTAAATGTTAGTTCACATGATTTCTTTTTTTTTCATTTACCAGGATATTGTAAGAGGTTCTTTATAAAACCAAGACATGCTTCATTTCACCATTACAAAAACAGAAGTTGTCGGGTATCAAAATAGGACACAATTGACCATGTTTGAGTTTTCTGGACTCACCGATGACAAAGAACTTATCCCATTCCTCTTCATGTTCTTTTTACTGGTATATATGGTGAGCATAGTAGGAAACTTGGGCATGATAACCCTTGTCTATTCCTTCTCCAGCCTTCACACTCCCATGTACTTCATGCTAAGTAGCCTGTCCTTGGTGGACCTTTTTTACTCTTCAGTTATCACTCCACAATTATTGGTTCACTTCTTTTCAACTAGGAAATTGATTTCATTTATTGGTTGTGCCCTTCAACTTTATTTCTTCTCTGCATTGGCCAGCACTGGAAATCTTCTTCTCTCCACCATGTCCTATGACCGTTATGTGGCTATCTGCCACCCTTTCCACTACACCTTGATAATAACCAAGAAGAGATGCTTTAGTTTGGTATTTTATTCTTCCACTATTAGTTTTTTGCAGTCACTTGCAAATACTATTTGCGTCTTCAGTCTTCCATTCTGTGGATCGAATTTTATTGACCATTTCTACTGTGACATCCCACCGATGCTCAAACTGTCCTGCTCCAAGTCTTTCCATTGTAATATAGTAACTGGTTTCCTTGTAACAGCCTATGGAATATGCACAATGACAACGATCATCCTCTCATACACTTTTATATTTCTTTCAATTTCAAAGATGACATCGAATGAGAGCAGACGGAAGGCCTTCAGTACTTGTTCCTCACATATAATTTGCATATCCACTTTCTTCACCGCTGTATTGTTCACCTATCTTAGTCCTCACTCTGGGCCCTTTTCGATACAAGAAAAAATTGCCTCTGTTTTCTTTACAATAATATCTCCAATGTTAAATCCTCTTATTTACAGTCTGAGGAACCAAGAAGTGAAGCAGGTTCTTGTCCGAGCAATGAGAAAATCATGTAGAACTAAGTAATTCATCTCTGAAGGCCCACTTGCCTTGCAGGAAACTTCATCTTTGTAGAGAACTGTTGTAACATTTTGGAGTCTCAAATCATTTCTGACAAATTCAGAAGTTCATTATAGACCTCGTTCACTATATGCCTAACTTACCATGAAAGTATCCCACCACCAATTACCACCTCTACCAATTTATTAAGGCAGGCTTTTTCAACCACAGGTCTATGGTCTCCTAGAGATTGCTTTATCTTGTGCAGCGGTGGACTGGTATCTCTTTAGATGAGACATGGATCATTAATGTAACAGGGACCCTTCTCCGAGTCACCACCATTGAAGGAGGATTCATCATCATTGATCATTAATATAAAGGCAGGGGCTTCTCTTCTGATAACTAATAAATTAAGGGCATCCTTTAATGACTACCAGTGTGGGAGAAGAGGTTGGGGTTTCTCGATTGAATATCAATGTAAGGGGTTCTTTCTCCACTGACCACAAGTGTAAGAAGGGCCTTCTTTACTGCCCACCTATGTAATTAGGGCTTTTCCCCAATAATATTTAGTTAATAAGTCACTACAATTTTAACTTGTTTTTTTTCTTTTAATAGGTTCATGATTATTGCAAGGGCTTACTGCCAACAGAATTGCACAGTAATCTGTAGATACATTATTTTAATCAGGAGTTTAGTCATTTATTTCAAAGGTTCCTCCATGGTCAAAAGTTTATGAAATACTACATTAGACTTTTTTATTATCGTAATACCATGTATAGACGGAGGGGTATATATGAATCTATGCTGCTTTATAGACTAGAAACCATTTTTAACCATTCACCACCAAGAAAAGTAAGGACCTAAAACTACATGAAATATTTTCGGTTTTAAGAAAAAACACTAAAGGTACAGATCTTTATGTCAATTAGAAAATATAAAGCTATTAACCCTGAATTTCCACTTCTTGGGCCAACACAAATTACCTTTTATTACCAACTTAAGCTAACCAAGAAGATCTCCATCCAGCTAACATAAGACATAAGTTACCAAATACATTATCGTAGTATATCAAGCTAAAAGTAAAATCTTCCCTGATTAACCATTTTGAACACTGTAACCAGTCCATTTCCTTCAATATACGCCTTCTTATACCAGGGAAAGAAATGTTAGGCAAATATGCATCAGAATACATGCATATACAACATCACACACATATACATAAATATAAGTCACAATAAAAAACAAAGATAAACAAAATAAAAAAAAAAAGAATTAGCAAAAATAGCTACAACACAATTAAAAACATCTCTGTGTGCACTCAAGAGAACTCATCATTATGTTAATATATATCATTGTGAATTCATTATTTAAAATAACTAATTATCATGGATATTCTGAAGAGAACCCTTCACATAGATTTTTATGTAGTAAAGAAGCAATAAGATGACCAAAACTCTTTTGATTCCAAGTGTCAAAATCTGCAAATCAAGATCCCTCCAATAATCATGGCCTTATGGCATCCTAGTGATTATAGTAGGATGAAGAAGATGACAAGGACTTTCTACTTTCTTTATAACATGGCTACAAAGTTATGTTCAATTATCAATGATCTTATTATTCTCATGAACCCAGATGTGCAGCCAACGCATTGTACTTCTTTCTCACTACAAGTGATAACATAGGAAACATTCTTGGTGTTACAGTTCAAAAACTGTTGTATGTTGTATTTTATTACTTTGATCAAGAGAGAAAAATAAGGGGAATACATATCTCAATGACATTACTACAAACATTTGTAATACAAGTCTTTTTCAGTAAACCATACTGTAGCCCAATGACAAAAATTTATCAAAAATTAAGGATTTTAGGAGGGTAAAAAAGCAAGACTTTAAAAGGAGCAGGGGAGGAAAGGGGCAGAAGGAGAGGATAAGGGAAGAAAAAGAAGAAGAGACAAAAATAACTAGGCTCCTAGCAGCACTGGAGGGCAAATAATCATAAGAGAGTGGAACAATTATCAGAAGAATAACTGTAAAATACATATAAATACTTCAGTAAAAAATATCAGTAATTAAAATATTAACCTCCCTAGTGTGACTCGGGGTAGAAAAAGTTGCTAAAAGTGGTAACCCCGAGTCAAACTCCAACCAACACCCTCTCGTTAGTCGAGTGCATCATTTTAGAATACTGCCTGCGGATCTTGAAAACATTGCAGTTCAACGAAATGCCCGAGAACAAAGCAGGAGTGTCCATAATATACCTTCCATATAGCAGAGGTCATCTACCCTCCTATAGGGGGTGCAACAAGGGACTTTCAGTAGTGCAAAATAAGGGCTTTAGCAGCATTGAGTAGGAAAGGTAGGATACAGCATTTATATTTTCCAATAGGGGAACTAGTGTGATGGAACAGGAAGCGCCAGGGGGTAAAGTCTAGGGAAGTTCTGGAGATCTTTTCTATCAGCTCTATCACTTGGCAACATATCTTTGAATAATTTGGCAGTACCCATATATTAATTTATGTTAAACAAAAAAAACAGATGTGACCCCAGGTTAAATATTTTTACAGGAAAACCCAAACCATCACATACAGTCATACGTAGTTGTTCAACCATCTGGACCATCTAATTGTATTTTTGGAAAATGTGTAGACAAAGTGAGCTACAGTTAGCTCACATAATTATTTATATTATAACTAATAAATCTTTGAGGGTAACGCAATAAATTATTCCTTTATAGCCCCCTCAATTGTCCATATAGGAAAATGTCTTTAGTTGTTGCCTAATCTGAATATGACAACACTATAATCTGGCAGCATAGGAGAAGTTGTGGGAAAACAACGCAGCATATAGAGTAGAACATACCTAAAAAATACAATAATTGAAGGTTTGGAAGAATTCATCTATTTTATCTAACCACAAAAGAAGAAAAGTTTAGGGCTGTCTGCGGATGCAATTACAGCCCCCCGGCTCCACTAGGAAACTTACCATCACCACAATATATAGCAGTAAACTCTTTTTCTTTAAAAGATGGGATTTATCACTTGATGCCAGTCTTTTAACTCCTGAAGAAGCAGATTCTGCAAAACGTGTTGAAACTAAGACTGGAAACATATCAGAGAGACACACCTTGCACCTGACAGCCCGGACATTAAAGTCAGGCCAGTCTGAAAGCCAGCCTCAACCGTGATGGGATAGGGAGGCCAACCCAGATCCTTCCCCTCTTTACCAAACACTTACTGCAGTAGGCAACCTGTCCCCAGAAGGTCCATGACCTAAAGTTGAGGGAATATATCTGCCATCCCGAACCCACAACTGGAGTCCTGTACAATATACATATATATATATATATATATATATATATATATATATAGATAGATAGGTCCATAAATATTTGGTCAGAGACAACTTTTTTCTAAATTTGTTCTATACATTACCACAATTAATTTTAAATGAAACAACTCAGATGCAGTTGAACTTTCAGCTTTAATTCAGTCGGTTGAACAAAAAAGATTGCATAAAAATGTGAGGAACTAAAGCTTTTTTTACACAATCACTGTCATTATCAATTAAGCAGATAAAAGGCCTGGAGTTGATTTGAGGGGGGTGTATGTGGAAGATTTTGCTGTGAACAGACAACATGCGGAGCTCTCCATGCAGGGGAAACAAGACATCCTTAAGCTGCAAAAACAGAAAAAAAATCAGAGAAATTGCTACAATATTAGGAGTGGCAAAATCTACAGTTTGGTACATCATGAGAAAGAAACAAAGCACTGGTGAACTCAGCAACGCCAAAAGACCTGGACGTCCATGGAAGACAACAGTGGTGGATGATGGCAGAATCATTTCCATGGTGAAACCCCTTCACAACAGCCAACCAAGTGACCAACACTCTCCAGGAGGTAGGCGTATCGATATCCAAGTCTACCATAAAGAGAGGACTTCATGAAAGTAAATACAGAGGGTGCACTGCAAGGTGCAAGCCACTCATAAGCCTCAAGAATAGAAAGCCTAGATTGGACTTTGCCTAAAAACATCTAAAAAAGCCGGCACAGTTCTGGAAAAACATTCTTTGGACAAATGAATCCAAGATCAACTTTTACTAGAATGATAGCAAGAAAAAGAAAGAAAAGTATGGAGAAGGCGTGGAACAGCTCATGATCCAAAGCATAGCACATGATCTGTAAAACATGGCGGAGGCAGTGTGATGGCTTGGGCGTGCATGGCTGCCATGGCACTGGGACACTAGTGTTTATCCATGATATGACACAGAAGCAGCCAAATGAATTCTGAGGTGTTCAGAGACATACTGTCTGCTCAAATCCAGCTAAATGCAGTCACATTGATTGGGAGGCGTTTCATAATACAGATGGACAATGACCCAAAACATACAGCCAAAGCAACCCAGGAGTTTATTAAAGCAAAGAAGTGGAATATTCTGGAATGGCCAAGTCAGTCACCTGATCTGAACCCAACTGAGCATGCATTTCACCTGCAAAGCATTGGCAAAAATGTTTGTTTCAATTTTTTCAAAAAAATTGTTTTTTTTTTATGAAACGAAATACAGACACAAAGGTAGCAAGTGGATTCCATATGGAATTTTACAGATATCAATGAATAAAAGGAAAAAAAAATTAAATCAAATTAAAAACCTGGGGAAAGATAATGAATCATAAAAAATTGTCCTTTTACTTTATTAAAAAACAAAAGAAGATATAGAAATAAACAATACCCATTCCACACACTGCAACTCATAAAACAACTTGAAAATTATTATTTACAAGAACAAGAGTAATGGTTTGATTAGGAAGTACAGTCACAAAATGCTTTACCAATATAGGAAATAACCATGGGGTCTGTGTAAAGAAGAGTGAAAAAACAATGATGGTAACCACAATATAAAACAAAGGTTGGGAAAAGGACGGACTAAAGAAAAAAAAAAGAAAAACGAAATTGACGATTTGTAAAGAAAACTGGACTAATGATTCAAATTAGAGCGAGAAGGTTGTGGCTGGAAGAGATGAAAAAGAATATCAAACCCAAGGATCCCAGACAAATAAAAAAATAGCATGTGTGGCCCTGAGAATGCTGGTTAACTTTTCATTGATAAAGAAAACATACATCCACTATGTGACTCCCGGCATACTTACAAATTGGTTTCGCCACGCACTAGTGCAACTTTGCTTTGCTGCCAGTAGTATAAAACCGCAAAGCCTATGAATATAAGGTCAAAGGTGCAGAAGTGCAACCCATGGGCCCTTCAGTATGGAAATATTAACAAGGGTCTGGAACAATTTAAAAATCTTTGCCCAAAACCTAACAATAAAAGGACACGACCTTTTATTGGTCATACATTAACATTCTCTATATCCAGAATGAGAGAAATGAACATGTGCCAGCCTAGAAGGTACCATATGCAATCTGGTGGGCACCATGAAGGCCGATTCTTAAGTAATGTCTATAGAACATTTAGAAATGTGGGACTAAATGCATGGCCAATCTTCCAGCGACCTCTTGACCTTTAGATACTTCTCCCAATGAACAACATAGCAATAAGCTGACGGACTGGTAAAACATTCAATCTAGTTAAGTAAAGCCACATACACACATGCAATTCTTATCGTTGGAAAGTTGGTCGTTGGTTGTCGTTGGTCACGATCCTTTCTTAACGATAAGAACCGTATGATGCATAAACGAGTGCTGTACATAAAGCACTGTTCTGCTCTATGGAGAGGGGAGGGGGAGAGCAACGGAGCGACACCCTGCTGTGCGTTCTCCCACTTGCCTTGCATTAGGATCGCTCGTCGTTCATTGTTCGTGGATCCGCCAGGACGAATCCACAGATGATGAACGATGCGGGCTGTACACACCCCAGATTTTCGCCCGATATCCGGCCGAAGCCGATTATCGGGCAAGAAAAGTTGACGTGTGTACGTAGCTTTACATGTAGGGTCCTTTTCCTGTTTTTTGAAACCACTACAGCCATGCATGGAGATGGGTGGGCTGGGCTAGAGAAGGCTGCTGATAAAAGGAATTAAGGGTAACAGGGCCTCTTTAAAGAAAGCAAAAATTAAAGCTCACGTGTAATTAAATTCATGTTATATTGCAATTATACAATAGGGGATAACTACTTAGCAGGTCCAGTTTTGGCTAAAAATAATCCATAATATTATCTAGAGTGAGTAATAATTATTCTCTGGGAACCCTGGATTTACTATAAAAACTGAGCTAATACACTGAGATAAATACATTATCATTTCAACAGGTAAGAGATCAGTATTCTCAATTTTTTCTCCATTTATATAAATATTATTATTTTTATCATTTTAAACATTAGCTGCAACTGAAAAAAGTACAGCAATGATTGCAAAACATTCACCTAAACAATATGAATAAGGAGAACTGAATACACTACATGGTCAAAAGTATGTGAACCTTGCTGAGTTTGGGTGTCTATTTTCGGTGAAAGATACTGTCAATGTTACAGCATGCAAAGACATTGTAGACAGTTGTGCTTTTCCAGCCTTATAGTCACAATTTGGTGAAGACCCTTTTCTGTTTCCCCATGACTAAGCCCGAAGACCAGCTCCATAAAGACATGGTGTGACCATTTTGGCCTGGAGGAACTCGAGTGTCCTGTACAAAGCCCCAACCTCAGCCCTACTGAACACCTTTAGGATTAATTGGAAAGACAAGTCTCCGTGTTTATCTGGCCAAGGTTTTCCGCTGGTATGTCCAACAAGATCTTATAGATGTGGAAGTCAGTTGTAAACGAACCCTTGATCAAGAGACAATTTGGTTCCCATTGTAAATATCCTTCACTGGAAGAAACCAAAAATACATTTTCATTTAAAAATGTTACTAGATATTAAATATCTTGTCACTGACTTTCCACCCATAGATGTATAATTACGGTATTCTCATAAATCATAGACCACTGGAAAGTTGTCATCCTTCTTTTGTCACTGGATGACCCCAGAAAACTGCTTTGTTTACTAAGCATCTGCAAAATTTCCATTTCCATTTTACAGCTTTTAAACCTATTGTAACTTTTGTAAATCTATTTACCTAAAATATAACCTAACTGAATCACATCCAGTACATTTTCACCCCCCATGGACCAGAGACATTTTAAGCAAAAGCCTGTTTATTGAGCAATATGTTATTATTAATACGTGTTATGGAAGTAAAAGTTTTCTAACTTTTGGTCCATTGGTTTTTTAGACATAATTAAAGTAAATGAAAAATAAGATATAATCCACCCACCACGCAATCCCTATTAGATATTCCAAGAATAGTTACTGTGTCTTGGTTGTCTTACATCTGGAAAATTGGAAATAGCCTTGGATTGCTGGGAAGACCATGTTTGGAGTTTGCTGTGCTGTCTAATATAAGAGTTGAGTTATTGTTCTACTATTAAAGTTGACCGGTTACAAAAGTAAAGTCAATGGAAATCAGAAACAATACACAAGTGGCCATATTTAGGTTTTCTGGGCTCACTGATGATGAAGAACTGGTCCCATTCCTATTCATATTCTTTCTTTTGGTTTACATGGTGACTCTTGTAGGAAACGTTGGCATTATAGCTTTTGTCTGTACATCTTCCAACCTTCAAAGTCCAATGTATTACTTTTTGGGTAGCCTCTCTTTGGTGGACCTTCTTTACTCTTCAGTTATCACTCCAAATACATTGTTTCACTTGCTTTCCACTAAAAAATCAATTTCATTTCTTGGTTGTGCCACCCAACTGTATTTATTTTGTGCCCTGGCCAGTACTGAAGCCACCCTTCTCTCCACCATGTCATATGATCGCTATGTGGCTATCTGCCATCCTCTCCATTATGCCTTAATAATGACCAAGAAGAAATGTTTTGCTTTGGCCCTTTTATCTTCCGCCATCAGTTTCATGCAGTCGGTTGCACAGAGCAGTTGTGTTTTCAGTCTTCCATTCTGTGGATCAAACCTTATTGACCATTTCTATTGTGACATTCCACCGATGCTTGGACTGTCCTGCTCCAACACTTTCCATTGTGATATGGTAACTGGTATTCTTGTTGGGGTCTGGGGAATATTTACAATGACAACAATCCTCCTTTCCTATAGTTTCATAATTACTTCCATTTTTAAGATCACATCAGCTAAGGGCAGGCAGAAGGCCTTTAGTACATGCTCCGCACATATTATTTGTGTATCAACTTTCTTCACTGCTGTTTTCTTCACTTATCTCCATCCTCATTCAGGAGCCTTTACAATACAAGACAAGGTGGCCTCTGTTTTCTATACAACAGTCACTCCAATGCTGAATCCTCTTATCTACAGCCTGAGGAACCAAGAAGTGAAGCAAGTGTTTGTCCATGTCATGAGAAAATCTTGCTGATGCATATAATGTAATAATATTCCACTTCACCAGGGCCATTTTGTCTTGGTGGGATATCCTTTGGATTTCTTGTTACTCCATTAACAAAAGTCCTTTCTCTTTTGTCCTGTTGAAATTATCCATTAAATTTTTGAGTTGTCACCAGAACAACATCAGATTGGAAATCGCTCATGGGAAAATATATTGATTTTTGGTTTCTGGTGGTAATAAGCATAGAAACACTTTGCCGGCTTCACACAACCGTGTTGAATGCTACTTTTTACCCCATACTTATTTTTTTAATGAATTCTATTTTACTAAAGAAAGATCTAGAAAGCGAGACTGTGAAATTGGTAAATATCAAGAATAAATGTAATATAGGGTGACTTGTCTATCTGTACAAATCAAACAGTGTCAATGAAAATTACAAATAAGGGACAGATGACATATCTATTTGTACACATGTAAGTATTAATCTTTTCACATCTATCTCGCTTGTTTACTTTTTTTGGGGTACACAAGTGGTATAAAGGACATAGCGGTTTATAATTCAGAGAGTGGAAAAGTAGGAAGGAGTGAGTAAAGGGGGCATAAAGGGTGGCGGGGGGTAGGCTAATGATGTCATAGGTAGTTTTATTTTGATCCCATCAGAAAAGAATATCTGTCCATGGCAGATGGGGTAAAATTTGTAATATTTGCTACTGGATTTAGGTCAGAGAATCCTTGATTTTTTATGAAAAAAGAAAGATTTGTTATGCTTGGGGAGACTGAACCTCTAGGGGGCGCTACAGCTTGCACAAAAGTGGTGTGAGCCCTGAGAAGGGCCAAGGTGCAAAGTCTAAGTGGTAACCAGGTCTTCTCCAGAGCCTCTAGTGGTGAGGATGTTGCACTGCTGGTACTGCCAGTTTGTGGTCCTTGGGCACACCAGGCTAGGCGGGAGGATACATGGTACCAAATCACTAGGTGGAAGAAATGCTAAGAAATGCTGGGCTCGAGGCAGGCATCAAGCAAAAGAGGTCAGGTCAGAAGCCAGGGGTCAAATACTAGGGATCCAGGAAATAGAAACCTGTGACACGGGGGCCACTGCACACTCAGAGAACACAGGAGGTACTGGGAGCGACAAGAGGCACAGGTGACATGGGGATAACCACAGACACAGAAGAACACTGGAACAGCACAAGGGAACTGGCAGGAAAACAACAGACTGGGTAACAAGGGGTTAACACAGGAGCTGGACAGGGGAAGCACTGAATTAAAAAGCAGGTGTAAAGGAAATGCTCAGCAGAGCTAGGGGGCTCGGGTGTGGTGGAGACACATTGCACAAATGTTGAGTGCTGTGTGTGAGCAAGCTAAATTGCCAGGGATGCTTAAGAGGCTATTTTCTGATTGGCCGGCGGAGAGGGGGATGCTGATAAAACTTGGAAGAGCAGGCACGCCTAGGGTCAGAACTGCCCGTATGCGCTGGGAAGAGGCGCCTGTGCTTTAGTGAGGAAGAGTTAAGTGTGACAAGTTTTCCACTTTTTTAATTTCTGGAGAACCATTGTTTCTTCATCGTTAGACAAATGAGAATTGGGGTATTCTGTAAGGGTAAGTATTGGGGTAATCCAGTATGCATTTCATTGCGGTCCGTATCATTACATATTTTTTTTAGTTTAAGGAAGTCCCAAAATATGTGGACACATGATCCTCTAGATCACTGACCTCAAGCAAGAAGAAGGTTCTAGGCCGGGCCTTTATTAGCATGTGAAGAGTTTTTTTTTTTTTTAGTTTCCTTCTATGTATTAAAAGAACATATATGACTTATGTGCAAAGAATATGAGATATTAGGTTGTGTTAAGGAAACTTGTTAGCTGTCCTCTCATTGTTTGATGAAGGATTGATCTGGTCAGTCCCTAATATTGGAGACTACTAAATAGAGGATGAAAAGAGAATAGTGAATACGTGTAGATTCTGGGCAATTCTAGGTCAGACCCAGACTGAATTTTATGTTCTTGGTTGTTTTGCAGTTCTATAGAAAAGTGAGTGGACTATCCTACTGAAGTTTTTTTGTGTTGGGGTCTAGAACTCTGGGTCACTCTGACCTGATCATGTCTAGTAGAGTTTAGTTGGTTAATAAACCCTCAGTCACCTATCTCCCACCCAAAATCTGATACCGTGTTTCCCCGATAATAAGGCATCCCCATCAAATAAGCCACCCCCGATTTTTGCTAAAATAATTAAAATAAGGCACTCACCCGCGAATAAGACATCCTCCGATACCTGATACTGTGTGTGTCTCCTCGATGGCTGCAGTGCGGAGCCAAACTGAAAGTAACAAGCCCGCACACGTGCCCCCGCGACTCCGCACCAGGAAGGACAAGCAAGCTGCTGATGCCTGCCCTAACGGAGTCTGTTACCCGCCCGTACCGTAGAAGCAAAAAAAAGGTAAGTCAGTGAACAGAAGGGGACAATCAATGGCACATGAGTGATCAGAAGGGGACAATCAATGGCACATGAGTGATCAGAAGCGGAATAAGGTACATTTCAAAAAATATAAGACAGTGCCTTATTATAGGGGAAACAGGGTATTTCCAGGACCTTGAATTCCCTATAGAACTCCAGAGTATAGAATATGCTATAGAACACCATGAAAAAAAGATTCCAGTTAATATGGGAAGAATCTATCATGCTTTGGCTAAAGGTTGTTGGAATAGTAGTCTCAACAATTCCAAACACCAGATGGGTGCAGTAGAGGTTTTGACCCTTTCTAAAAAACTTTTCTGGACCTGTGGTTCCAACAATGTTTGAATCACCAGACTATCATCACTCATTTGATGCTGAGCAGTATTTAGTATGCGTGAGTATTTATTGATGGAATACATTCAATTGCCATTCCATCCTTCTCATTTGATGAGTAATGATTGTTTCCACTACATGTTAATGGGACACTTTATGTCAAAAGGAGGGTTCATAGGGGAAATGGCCCTTTCCCTTGAATTAAATCTGTTCAGTATTCTGGAACTGAGGGCCCTTCTAAGGCACTTAAAGCTTTTCAGCATTATGTATGGGGCTCCTGAGGATGGAGATTACTACAACAGTGGTATGTATACAAACAAAGGGGGTATTTGCAGACTCTTGCCTTGTAATTTTTTTCCCTGACTATTCTTTAATTTTGATTTATGGAAAAACTACATGTTGTTTTTCACTTGGGACATGTTACTTAAGGCATCCTTGATCCTCCTAGCTGTTGGTGACAAAACTGTATTCAGTGGCTTTGAAATTAAAGCAGTGAAACAATAAAAGTGCAACCAGGAAGATCCTTGTTTACAAAATGGACAGGTGGCACCTTTTAAACCTACCTGCATGATTGAAATGTTCACATTACAGTCACCTTTCTGCTGTAATCTTCAACCAGTCCTTCAGGTTCCTGTTGTTCTACAATCTTGATTGGCCAGGCCTGAATGAAATATCTTTTGCACATCGCAGGGGCATATACCAGCATCCCGCACTGAGTTGTGCATATCATAATACATTTTTAAACAGAAGCTAAGTCAAAATGTAGAAGTAGTGTGTGAAAAGTAAGTACACCTTTACCATTTCTATAGGAGTTAGAAGGGTAAGTAGCAGCCAAGTGCTTCTTCAAATGCATTGATTAACTGATCATCAGCAAGAGCGATTACCTCTTTAACAACAGTTATGGCAGTTTGCTGGTCTGGAGCATTCAGGTGTGTGTTACCACAATGCCAAGATATCAGCAATATTATTAGAGAAGCAATCATAGCTTCTCTTTCCAGGGTACAAGGCCATTTCCAAACAATTTAAAGTCCATCATTCTACAGTCAGAATAAATATTTATCCATAATTTAAGTAAAAAATATTAGTGGAAACCTGTCAGTGGATGTTCCAGCCAATTTACCCCAAGATCAGCCCGTGCAATGCACAAATTGCAAAAGAGCTGTATCTGAGACTCTACGTGCCATAATTAACATGTTACAGTTCATGACAGTACAATTGAACAAAAAGTCTCTTCTTCCCATGAAGAACATGGCAGCACGGCATCTGAACAAACTACAAGACTTCTGGAACAGTGTCCAGACTAGACCTCGGTGGAGATGTTTGGCCAATGCACTGCCCCATGTTTAGAGAAAACCAAACACAGCATATCAGCACAAACAGCCCATACCAATTTTCATCCACAATTGGACCTGGGCACCTTGCCGTCATTGAGCTGACCATGAACTCATTTGTATAATAAAGTATTCCAAAGTCAAATGTGAGGCCAAGCAACAGGACAACAATACCAAAATTCCTCCACAGTGATGTGAGAAACTGATAAAGTCATCCAGAAAACAAAAAGGGTGTACTTTCTTTTGGTTTCAATAATTTTTATTAGTTTTAAAATTTAAGTTAACAATATACATATTCATCTTAAATAAAAAAAGAGGTAAAAAAAAAAAGGAAGACACTGTAACATATTCAATTTTAATCAATTATATCCAAATATTCATCTACTATAGTTAGCACCATTGATACTCCTATTATTACACTTATTAGATTCACATTTTCTAATATTCATTTCAATCCCTTACTTTAAACCTCCATACAAAGAATGAGGAAAAGAGGGAAGAAAACAAAACTACATGCAGAACTGACCTCTCTCCAAACATTAGTGAAAGTGAATTGTAACGGGATAGAATGATATAAAAAAAGGGGTGTACTTTCTTTTACTCATAATGGTATAAATAAATATAAAGTATTAATATTAGATAGATAGCTTTGGCAACTAGGGCCTTAGGGCCGAAGAGATTCATACCCCCAGAGCTCTGTGTATAATATATAAGACTCCTATTCTTTCTATTTTTTAGAATTGATATTCTGTGCTGATCACCAATGTGAATCCAATTTATCTTGAATTAACAGATGAGAAATCCAATTTTCTTTCAAGAAATATTTTATATTTATATATTTATAAATTTATATTTTTTTTAACAGCAAGTTTTTTGAATCCTCATTGATTTAGATATTACAATCAGAATTCGTTTCTCAGAACAATATCCAATTAATAAAATATTTTCTAAGAATTGGATTTGTATCCACCATTATGTGTTTCTTCTTCTTGATGGTAATTCCAAATATTATCAAAGATTAAAAAACCCCATAAACTTCCAAACGCTCCAAATCTTCCAAACACATCTGAACTCATTTTCATTAAAAAAAATTATAGTTATTAGTCTATGATCTCCAACCTTAAATATTCTTTTTTTATGCTAAAGGTGATTATAGCCATATTTGTGTATTTGCATCAACAACAGTTGAGTATTGTCTGTGATACTTTGCATTGTTAGGACAAGCTTTGGTGATTCTCCTCCACTTCTTCTCTGATCCAAGCAGACACACAAAGGTTTGGAAGTTGTTAGGAAATCATGTCATGTTTGTGAAGATTCCCATTTATCGAAGTCATTGTATAGCTATTCCAGAGATTGTTGTGGTTGTCTCCTACTACATAATGTTTAGAAGGGCTGCCAACCCTCTATGTGTCATTGTAAAATATGGGGATAAAGAAGAGAGCATAAAGTAGGGATTTTTGTCAGACAAATGTTTGTATTGTATATATCATGATAATACAATAAAATAATTTCGGCTGTCAAAAAATCCTACTTTTTTGTTCTTTTCTTTATCTCTATATTTTTTATTGTATAGCTAGTAATAGTTGGTCACATTCATTAGGTAATGGGATCAGGTAATGTTGACCAATTACTTTTAGCCCACTGTGAAGGCAACAATTTCGGCAAAAAGAAAAAAAACAGAATAATAAAAGTGAGAAGTTTGATCATCTAAATGAGCTCTGACATTGCAGACGACTTTCAAATCCAACTGTCCACCCCTGACCTCTGCCCTCTCCTTCACCCCCCATATTCAGAACATTTCCAGGTCTGGTCACTTTCACCTGCACATCTCCAAAATCCATCCCTACCTGTCCCCTGAGACCACCAAACTCCTTGTACACGCTCTCATCTCTTGTCTGGACTACTGTAACCTCCTCCTCTCTGGTATTCCACTAACCCAACTCTCTCCTCTACAATCTATTATGAATGCTGCAGCCAGACTCATCCATCCTTCCCACCTACCTACCCCATACACAGCCTTCCCACCTACCTACTCCATACATAGCCTTGCTACCTACCTACCCCATACACAGCCTTCCCACCTACCTACAGCCTTCCCACCTACCTACCCCATTCAAAGCCTTACCACCTACCTATCCCATACACAGCCTTCTCACCTACCTACCCCATACACAGCCTTCCCACCTACCTACCCCATACACAGCCTTCCCACCTACCTACCCCATACACGGCCTTCCCACCTACCCCATACTCATTCGTCCCACTGCTCTTCTTCTGCTGCCTCTCTTTGTAGTTCTCTTAATTGACTTCCATTTGACCTTAGAATTTTATTTAACCTCCTGTAATTTGCCTTCATCAGAGCGCCCTGCAGGGGATGAGTGCCCTAGTGCCCCCCAGACTACTTTGTTGTGGAGAGAATACTAGGTTGGGGCCCCAGCCGCTCCCCACCAGGGGCAATCAGATCTTCGGTGTTTTGGACAGCCTCAGGGTAAGTGCATGGGATGCTAAGAAAAGGAAATCTCTGCAGAGCTACAGGGAGGCTGAGGATGCTGAATGCTGCTCAGACAGATGATCAGCAGGAGTGGTAACACAGATTGTATAATCTCGTATATTCAAATGCTTTTTCTGGAACCAAATTCCTTTTGTTTGCTTGCCCTAGTTTTCTCAATTTCTTTAAATAATTACATTTTTATGTATTTTTTTGTATTCACCTTCCTCTTTGAGTTTAGGGTTTTGTAAGTTTATATATTTTTTACATTTTGGTCAAACATGATAGACTGATGTGTTTTTTCTAGGGAACTGGTTACATAGAATAAACAGGCTGCCGTTTTTGTTGTACTTCTCATGCGCCTCTCTTTGAAGGTGCGGGTGGCCCTCAGGGATACCTTCTCCAATTTATATATTGCTATATATGTTCCAGGATGAAGCTATAATGTATTAGAATTGGGGAACATACTTTAAATAGGGGCTTTGATGACACATTTTGGCCTGATTTATTAAAGCTCCCCAATGATGAAATTTTAGACTATCATGGGAAAACCTGGGTGATCCAGCAAACCTCTATATTCTCCAGTCTTGCAGAGGTTCAATAAATCAGACCCATTGTGGCTTTGGTTTTTAACACAATTATAATAGTTGACAGCCAAAGTTTCAGCATTGAAGTATCTTGCCCTCCTTTCCTGCCTGCTGCACATTCTAACCGGCGGCACTTCAAATTATTGCACCAAAAGAAATGTGTGGGGGAGAGGTGTCAGACTTTTGATTTTCTGAACGGTGCAAAGCACAGCCTTGACATGAGAAGTTTATATGCAGACCTACATTTACTTCCTTTAGACTTTTTATATTTTGAATACAGAATTCTTCTAATCATAGCCAATGTGTGTAATTGTCATATATACTATAGAATAAATCAATGAGATTTTTATCTTCATTGTTTCAGAGCCAAAGAACTCATGAATCTTAAAAACAAGACACAAGTTGCTTTCTTCGAGTTTTCAGGCCTCTCTAATGATAGAGAACTTGTCCCATTATTCTTCATTTTCTTTTTTTTGATTTACATGGTGACCATTTATGTGAATGTTGGTATGATGGCAATGGTTTATATCTCGCCCAGCCTTAACACTCCCATGTACTTTTTCTTGAGCTACCTGTCCATGGTGGACTTCTTCTACTCTTCAGTTATTGCTCCTAAAATGTTGGCTGACCTCCTATCAGATAAGAAATTAATAACATTCATTGGATGCGCCCTTCAATTCTACTTCTTCAGCTCACTAGCAGGTACTGAGGTCTTCATATTCTCCATCATGGCGTACGACCGATTTGTTGCCATCTGCCGACCTCTCCACTATATTCTAATAATGACAAAGAAGAAATGTTTCTATCTTGTCCTTTTTACTTTCTCCGCTGGATTTCTGCAGTCGATTGCACAGACCAGCAGTCTATTCAGTCTGGAATTCTGTGAATCCAACCTCATAGACCATTTCTACTGCGACATTCCTCCATTGATCAGATTGTCTTGTTCTGACACCCATATCTGCAATATCGTCACCCTTTTTTTTGGGTGTCTTTGTAGCTTATGTTCACTGATGACCATCCTGGTCTCCTACACCCTCATACTTATGGCTATCTTACGGATAAACTCTGCAGCTGGGAGAATAAAAGCATTTAGCACCTGTTCCTCTCATCTTATGTGTACCACCATATTCTATGTTACGGTTTACCTAACTTACCTAACCCCATCCAGCAGCTCCCATAAGAAGCAAGAAATTGTGGAATCTGTCTTTTACACAGTGGTGACCCCAATGCTAAATCCTTTGATCTACAGTTTGAGGAACCAAGAAGTAAAAAAGGTCATCACGAAGCTGGTACAGAAGGGTCATAAACAACATATATAATATAATCTTACATGAGCTACCAATCCAATTTCATTCTGTCTAGTTGAAGATAAGGTTGAATGGATTGTACTAAACAATCTACTGTATTTTTTGCCGTATAAGACGCACTTTTTCTTCCCCAAAACTGGGGGGGAAAAGTTGGTGCATCCTATACGACAAATGTGTTATAAAATAATTAAAATAAGATACTCACCCGATACCTGATCCTGCGTGTGTCTCTTCTCCTCGCTGGCTGCATGCAGCGTGTGTCTCCTCTCCTCTCTGGCAGCAGCGTGTCTTCTCCTGGCTGCAGTGAAAGAAACCGGCACAGCGCTCCCTGCTGTTCCCTGTCCTAACTGCCGTACAGTGGAAAAAAAGCACAGAGTGATCAGAAGGGGAATTTGAATGACACAGAGTGATCAGAAAGGGAATTTGAAAGGCACAGAGTGATCAGAAAGGGAATTTGAATGGCACATGAGTGATCAGAAGGGGAATACCGGTATGAATGGCACATGAGTGATCAGAAGGGGAATAATCTTTTAGAATCTTTTTTTTCTAGATTTCCTCCTTTAAAATTGGATTCGTCTTATATTCCGGAGCGTGTTATACGGCGAAAAATACGGTAGTTGAAAAAGAATTCCACACAAAATATTATTTCTGCTTTCCATTAGACAAGGTTAGAACCTCTTAAACATATTGTTTCTGTCTGTAATAATAAAAAGAATTTCAATTAAATGATGCTACATTGGAGAGGGCAATGTTAGCCAACTCCAGTCTTTGAGGGACAGGATCTGAACACAGTTTAGTACAGATATCAATGATATAGTTAAGGTGTGGTTTACAAAGAATCAGAAAATGAAAATCATGGCCTATAAGTGGCCCTACAAGGGGAGTCAGACAGTTCTGGTACAAAAAATAGCTGGCAAGATGATTTTCCATGCCTCGGGTTCACACCCCACAACTACTAAGAAGGGGTCAATTCCATAGAATACTGTGAAACTTGACCAATGTGTTTTGGAAACTGTAGATGAACTCTGAAAGATAGTCTTAGGGATCAATTGCTAAAACAAAGATATTCAAAAAATAGAAGCACTCCTTGCCCCCTTTTTTTAATGTATGTGAAAAGTAAGCAGTGCTATACACTCTTTGTCCCACTGCTTTTCTGATCAGCCAGGTTCCCGGGGATCATGTATGGACAGAACGCGGGCTCACAAGCTTGCTGTCTCCCTTTCCCTACCCAGACAGGTCCCATGCTTAAAAATGAGTCTGGTTTAAATTTTTTGGGTAACCCTAAATCTTTTTGTAATGAAAAAAGTACATTTCAGACATCCTACAACAGTGTTATCAATGTTTACTTTTGTTGCATTGTTTTCTTTGAAGATTCAACTTCCTCCTCAACCACATTAAAAACAACATTTTTAGCAGTGGAGTTTGTGAATGGATGACAATGTCACATGTAAATGATTGGATGCTAGAAAGCAAAAGTGTTTTTTCACTTGTGATATAATCCTGCAGATCACCTTTACTTATCCCCCTCCACAAAGCAATTGTGATGACAATGCTTTACAATTAACAAGGGCTTTAA
The DNA here is from genome assembly GCF_032062135.1 of Pyxicephalus adspersus. Classification (NCBI taxonomy): domain Eukaryota; kingdom Metazoa; phylum Chordata; class Amphibia; order Anura; family Pyxicephalidae; genus Pyxicephalus; species Pyxicephalus adspersus. Next base: position 3,392,770 of record NC_092859.1, read on the forward strand.
AATTAACCAACAAAAGTCGAAATCTTAGAGAAGTCAAAATCAAAGTCCACAAATTTTAATTTTGCCCAAAAAAATCCAATTTGTTGACCTCAGAATCAATCTGGTCCATTTCAATTTTTCTTCTCATCTTCTTTAAGCACTTTTGCAAAAGAGGTTTGTGGGAAGATTTGGGATCATTCAGTCCAGTAGTTTGACCACAACAGCTCGGTGAATAGAGTGAATCGCTGCCTTTTAATTATGAGCAATTCAATATCATGTTTTTTTTTTACATAGTTTGATTTTTTTTGTTTTGCAAAAGTGTATTTTTACCACATTTGTTAAGCAAAGTAAACCATCCCCTGTATAATGATAATTCATTTAGCAAAGTCAACAACTTAAAGCGGTACTAAACCTAAAATAAATCTTACTTACCTTTACCTCTGCAGATCCCTTGATCACTCTAGCGTTGTCCTCATTTGGGTGCAGCACCATTCTTGAATCCCTGGGCACGGACATCTTTTCCCATAACGTATGAATCCCAGGAGACTCTGCGCCCCCATTCAGTCATTACTGCTGCATTTTTACTATATATGAACAGGTCATTAACCCTTCTATATAAAGTAAAAATTTGGGTGATAGGCCCTCTTACCTCTTACTGTCACACTTACCACTTCCTCAGTAAAGTGCAGACGCCTCTCTCCTCCGCATGTGGGCAGTTCTGATGCACTGCATGCCTCTGTTTCCAAGCTTTATCAGTTCTGTTCAATCTGCTGGCCAATGAGAAAATAGCCTCTTGACCAGCCCTGGCTATTTAGCTAGCTCACACACAGCACTCAATGTTCCTGCAACGTGTCTCCAATGTGCCGAGCCCCTAATTCTGTTGAGCTAGTTCCTGTACACCTGGTGCTTAATTCAGTGTTTCCTCCATCCAGCTCCTGTGTTATCCCCTCATTGTCCAGTCTGTTGGTTCCCGGACAAATTCCCTGTGCTGTTCCAGTGTTCCTGTCTGTCTGTGGATATCCTTACATCACCTGTGCCTCCCGTTGCTTCCAGTGTCTCCTGTGTTCCCTGTGCCCGCAGTGGCCCCTGTGTCACTAATGTCTGTCCCCTGGATCCCTGGCAATTTACCCCTGGCTTGTGACCTCAACTCTCTTGCTTTCTGCCTGCCTCGACCCCGGCTTTCCTCGACTATCCGCCTGCCTTGTGATATGGTACCATGTTTTGCCCACCTGGGTGTGCCCAAGGACCACAATCTTAGACTGCTTAGACTCTGCACCTTGGCTCCTCTCAGGGCTCATACCACCTCTGTGAAAGCCGTAGCACCCCCTAGTGTGACATAGTAGACTATCTTTTTAGATTGGGGTCAAGAACTGTGAGTCAATCTGACCTGATCTAGTTTAGTAAAGTTTAGTTGGTTAATTAACCACCAGTCACCTATCTCCCACGCATGATCTCATATATCTAGGACCTCAGGTAAATACTCAATAGAACTCCAGAGTAAAGAATACGCTATACACCATGAAAAAAAAAAGTCTCCAGTTATTATGGGAAGAATCTCACATGCTTTGGCTGCACCTGCGGGCATGACAAATATTGATTGTTTAACAGGTTGTCTCAACAATTCTAAATACCAGATGGTGCAGTAGAGGTTTTGACCCTTTCTAAAAAAAGGTTTTCTGGACCTGTGGTTCCCAAAACGTTTGAATCACCAGACTACCATCACTAATTTGATGCTGAACGGTATTTATTGATGAAAAAATTTCAATTGCCATCCTATCCTTCCCATTTGATGAGTAGTGATTTTTTTCTGCTACCAGTTAATGGGACATCATATGTCAAAAGGAGGCTTCTTAGTGTCCCTTTCACTTGAAGTAAAATGTGTTCAGTATTCTGGAACTGAGGACAATTTATCAGTCTCTTAAAGATGTTCAGCAGTAAGTATGCGGCTCTTAGGGATGAAGATTACTGGTATACAAACAAAGGGGGTATTGGCAGTCAGGCTCATGTTTTGTAATGTTTTTTCCTTACTATTCTTTAAATTATGGAAAAACAACATTTTTTACACTTGGGACATGTTTCCTAAGGCATTTTTGACCCTCCTAGCAATTTTGTTCACAAAACTGTATTCAGGAGATTTGAAATTAAACAAAAAAGTGCAACTAGGCAGATCCCTATTTACAAAAAGGACAAGTGATGTCCCTTCTGCAATAAAATTAACCGAGTTGCCTTTTTGCCATGTTCAAATTCCAGTCACCTTTCTGTATTCTGTCATGGGTGCTGCAGTCTTCAACCAGTCTTGCAGGTTCCTGATCTTCTGCTATTTGGATTGGCCAGGCCAGAATGAAATATCTTTTGTGTGCCCCAGGGATTTTGGGATATCCAGCATATACCAGCATCTTGCACTAAGTGTGAATGTCATACCATAATATATAACAGTGGCTAAGTCAAAATGGAGAAGTAGTGTGGGAAAAGTAAGAACACCCTTACTGCTTCCAAAGGAATTAGGAGTGTAAGAAGAACACATATGCTGCTCATCAAATGCATTGATTATTTATCATCAGCAAGTGTGACCGCCTCTGTAAAAGCAGTTATGGCAGTTTGCTGGTCTGGAGCATTCAGGGGTGTGATAACACAATGCCAAGCAGGAACGATATCAGCAATGATCTAAGAGAAGCATTCATAGTTACATAGTGACATAGTAAGTCCATCAAGTTCAACCACTAGGGAAATAAACATATCCCAGATATAAAACCCTATAAGACATAGTTGCTCCAGAGGAAGGCAAAAAAACCCTGGTACAATTTGCTTCAACAGGGGAAAAAATCTCCTTCCTGATTCCATGAGGCAATCGGATGTTCCCTGGATCAACAGTCACTGTTATTTTTACTTTAAATCCTTAATCCCCAGTTATTCTGTGCTTCTAGAAATCATCCAGATTTTTCTCAAAGCAATCTATAGTAGTTGCTGAAACTACTTTCTGAGGGAGCCGATTCCACATTTTCACAGACCTTACAGTGAAGAATCCCTTCCTTATCCGGAGCTTAAACTTCTTTTCCTCCGGACACAAAGAGCGCCCTCTTGTGCTTTGTAATGATCTTACAGTGAATAATTGGGAAGAAAGTTCTCTATATGGACCATTTTTATATTTATACAGGGTGATCATATCCCCCTTATACGTCTCTTCTCAAGGGAGGATAGATTCAGTTCAGCTGCCCATCTTTCTAGGAAGGGTTATAAGGCCATTTCCAAACAATTTAAAGACCATCACTCAATACTGTGAGAATAATTCTTCATACATAATATAAGCAAAAAACATTGCAAGAAAAATGGCTTTCCAACAGTGGATGTTCCAGCCAGTTTAGCCCAAGGTCAGACCGCCCAATACAAAAATTGCAAAAAAAAAATCCAAGAGCCATATCGGACATTACATGCCTCAGTTAGCATGTTACATGTTCATGACAGTACAAAAAAAAATAAGTTTACACAAAAACCCTTTTCTTTCTAACCTAGAAGCATCGCATCTGAACAAACTACAAGACTGGAACACTCCTTTGGAAGACAAGATAACAATGGAGATGTATGACTATAATGTATTGTATTATGTTTAGAGAAAACCAAAAACACCATATCAGCACAAACAGCCCATACCAACTTTCACCCAGAATTGTAGACACAGGACCTGCTGACCATGAACTCATTTGTATAGTAAAGTATTCCAAAGTCAAATATGAGGCCAAACTAAAGGACAACAATACCAAAACTCTTCTACAATGATGTAAGAAACTGATAAAGTCATTTAGAAAACAAGGGGATGTACTTTCTTTTACTCATGATTGTATATATATATTAATATTAATAGACAGATAGCTTAGTAAGTAGCTAGATACATGGATTATTTTACCAACAGATGTACCCTTGGGGTAATGACTGGGAAGCTATGCCTTAGGGCCGAAGAGAGTCATACCCCCAGAGCTCTGTGTATAATATATAAGACTCCTATTCTTTCTATTATTCTGTACTGATCACCGATGTGAATCCAATTTATCTTGAATTAACAGACAAAAAATTACATTTTTTTTAGAAACATTTTACCATTACATTGAATTACAGATTGTATATTTAAAATATGTGTGAATTATTTTTTTTTACTAAAAAGTCTTTAAAATCCTATTTAGAATTCTTTTCTCGATCCAGAACAACAGTTGGGTTTTTTTTGGACAGTTGCATTGTTAGGACAAGCTTTGGTGAGTCTCCTCCACTTCTTCTCTGATCCAAGCAGACACACAAAGGTTTGGAAGGTGTTAGGAAATCATGTCATGTTCGTGAAGGTTCCCATTTATCGAAGTCATTGTATAGCTATTCCAGAGAATGTTTAGAAGGGCTGCCAACCCTCTATGTGCCATTGTAAAATATGGGGATAAAGAATAGAACAAAAAAGTAGGGATTTTTGTCAGACAAATGTTTATATTGTATATATGATAATACAATAAAAAGGTTTTGGCAGTCAAAAAAACCCTACTTTTTGTTCTTTTTTTATCTCTATATTTTTTTTATTCTATAGCTAGTTATAGTTGGTCACATTCATATGGTAATGGGTTCAGGTAATGTTGACCAACTACTTTTAGCCACCTGTAAAGACAACAATTTAGGCAAAGAGAAACACACAGGACAATAAAAGTGAGACATTTGATCATCTAAATCAGCTTTGACATTGCAGATGACTTACAAATCCATCTGTCCTCCCCTGACCTCTTCCCTCTCCTCCAGTCTGGTCACTTTCACCTGCACATCTCCAAAATCCGCCCCTACCTGTTCCCAGAGACCACCAAACTCTGTGTATAGGCTTTTATCATCTCTCGTCTGAACTACTTTGCCGTGGGGAGAACACCGCGTCATGGCCCCAAGCCTCTCCCCACCAGGGACAAGCGGATCTTCAGTGTATGGACAACCAAGAGCAAGACCCGGGGGGGATGCTAGCAAAAGGTGAGGTCTAGACAGAGGTCAGGGCAGGCAGCCCTAGCTGTCGTATGGTTTTTAGAACTATATACCATCAGGGAAATGAGAAAGACTCTTTTCCTATTGGAGAAAATTGCCTTATGTATTTTTGACCTTACTTTTGGTCAACTTTGAGTTTAGGGCTTTGTAGGTTTATACATTTTTTGTCAAACAAGATAGACTGATGTCTTTTTTTCTAGAAAGCAGGTTACATAGAATAAACAGGTGTGTGGCTGCCATTTTTGTGGTACTTCTCATGTGCCTCTCTAAGAAGGTATGGGTGGCCCTCAGGAATACCTTCCCCAAATTATGCATTTATGTATTATCATATATGTTCCAGGATGGAGCTAAAATGTATTAGAATTAGGGAACACATTTTAAATAGGGGCTTTGATGACACATTTAGGTCTAATTTTTTAAAGATTCCAATAGTGGAAAGACTATCTTGGGAGAACCTGGGTGATCCAGTAAACTTCTATCTTCTCCAGGCTTTCCAAGCTTCAATAAATCAGACCCATTGTGGCTTTGGTTTTTAACACAATTACAATAATTTGTTCTAATAATTTAAAGTTTCAACATTGAAGTATCTTGCTCTCCTTTCTTGCCTTCTGCACATTCTAACCGGCAGAACTTCATATTAATGGACCAAAAGGAATGTGTGGGGGAAGATTTTTGGCAAGCTTGGACACAACCCAGAGATGTCAATTTGTCAATTTTCAAAACATCGCAAAGCTCAGCCTTGACATGAGACGTTTATATGCTTTTACAGACCTACATTTACTTCCTTTAAAAGTTTATTTTTAAATTTTGAATACAGATTTTTTCTAATCATAGCCAATGTGATTGTAATTGCCATGTATACTATAGAATAAATCAATAAGATGTTTATTTTCACTGTTTCAGAGCAGAAGAATTCATGAATCTCAAAAACAGAACGCAAGTGATCGTGTTCGAGTTTTCAGGCCTCTCTAATGATAGAGAACTTGTCCCATTCCTTTTCATGTTCTTTTTATTGGTATACATGGTGACCATTTATGTGAATGTTGGCATGATGGCAATGGTTTATATCTCACCCAGCCTTCACACTCCGATGTACTTCTTCTTGAGCTACCTGTCCATGGTGGACCTCTTCTACTCTTCAGTTGTTGCTCCTAAAATGTTGGTTGACTTCCTATCAGATAAGAAATTAATCACATTTATTGGATGCGCCCTTCAATTCTACTTTTTCAGTGCATTAGCAGGTACAGAAGTCCTTGTGCTCTCCATCATGGCATATGACCGATTTGCCGCTATCTGCCGACCTCTCTATTATATTCTAATAATGACAAAGAAGAAATGTCTTCATCTTGTTCTTTTTACTTTCTCGGCTGGATTTCTGCAGTCAATTGCACAGACCAGCAGTCTATTCAGTCTGGAATTCTGTGAATCCAACCTCATAGACCATTTCTACTGCGACATTCCTCCATTGATCAGATTGTCTTGTTCTGACACCCATATCTGCAATATCGTCACCCTTTTCTTTGTGTGTCTTTGTAGCCTGAGTTCACTGACGACCATCCTGGTTTCCTACACCCTCATCGTTTCTTCTATCGTACGGATAACCTCTGCCGCTGGGAGGAAAAAGGCATTTAGCACCTGCTCCTCCCATCTCATGTGTGCTACCATTTTTTATTCTACCGTTTACCTAACCTACCTAACCCCATCCAGCAGCTCCCATAAGAAGCAAGAAATGGTGGCCTCTGTCTTCTACACAATGGTGACTCCAATGCTAAATCCTCTTATTTATAGTTTGAGGAACCAAGAGGTAAAAGTGGTCATCACAAGGCTGGTGCAGAAAGGTCATAAACAACATATATAATAAATTACCTGTTCTTTGATGGAAGTGCTACCAATTCAGTTTTGACCGGCCAAACCCAAGATGTGTTTCAATGGAACCAAAATGTATTTTTAGATATATTTTAAAAATGGAACACCAGCCTAAATAGGTTTGTTACGTTTGAGTAGACAGTTAGGGTTAGAACCTATTTAAGGTATTGTTGCTGTCTGTAATATTTAGCAATATTCATACAAAATGATACTACATTGTCTAGGGCTGGGCTGTCCAAATCAGATCTTTGTGGGCCAGGTACTGCACAGTTTTTGTGCTTCTCAAAGGGAACAATAGGTGATGGTAAGCTGATGATTACAAAGATTTATAAAATAAAAATTCTGGCCTTTATGTTACCCTTGAGGACTGGAGTCAGACAGTTCTGGTACACAAAATGTCTGGCAACATGATTCTCACGTTCGTATTTCACAGCTACTAGGAAGTTAGGTCAATACCTAGGAATACAGTGAAACAGTAAGACCCTGGTCCAGTACCAGTGCTCACCAGATACCAGTCCCCCAAACTAATGCCACATTCTTCACACAAAGCCCCTGCTCAGCTTCAGGAGGCTAGATGTGCCAGCACACAGTTGCCATCATGGTTTGTGTGTGCAAGAGATAGCCATTGGCATGGACTTTAAAAAGAAGACTTAGGGATAATTTGCTAAAAAGAAACTACCAAAAAGAGTAGCACCTTTTAGCTTCCTCCTTCTATCTTTAGCCAGGACCCGGGGGTCCTGTTGTCTGGAAGGGAGCAGCTCTGCACCCCTTTTGGCCTTCTGCTTCTCTGGTCAATCATGTTCTTGGGGGCTGGTATAGACAGGAACAGGGCTCGCATGCTTGCTGTTCCCCCTTCTTTCCCTAGCCAACCAGGTTCCATGTCTGATAAAGAGTCAGGTTTTAGAACAAAGGGGAACCTGCACATTTCTTCCTTTTCTTGTAAATAAAAAAAAAAAAAAGAAAGAAAATACATATTAGGACATCCTACAACCAATAAATGTTTAGTTCAGTTTCATTTTTTAATTAAAGCTCCAACTTCCCCATCTTAGTGCAATAGTAATACAATATGTTTTAGCAGGGGAGTTTGTGAATGGGAAGAATGGGAAGGATGAAGAATGATACTTTGCTTGGGGCATTTACTAGCCCTCTTGACTTATCCCCCCCCCCCCCC
>NC_092859.1:3402675-3404743 GCF_032062135.1 Pyxicephalus adspersus
ATCAGGACCTCCTTCCCCCTGCTGGTGACCCCTCTAGTGATGTACCAAACCATTCTATATAGGGTAAGTAGGAACTTCCTTCCTCCTAGGTATCAATATATATACAGTCATTATGTATTGGCTGCACACAGTCATACAAGTTGCCAAATATTTATTTTGGGAAAGCCAATTCCAGTGCAAGAAAGGAATTGAATAAAAAAAAAATCTGAAAATCAAGTGAAGGCTGTAGTTCAGCTTTACGATTTTATAAATAAAACATCACAATTATAATAATAATAAATAACACAAACCTAGCCTAAACTATTTTTGTGTTTGGTATGGTTCATGAAGAATTTGAGTCTATGTTAGGTTTTAATTGGTGCCACAATATATATTTAGGTAAAGACAGCTCTTCTACAGACAGCTAGCAAATGTGGGGTTGTTTTCACTTTTTTGGACATTTTCTATCTATTTTCAGTAATGGGAAACAAGCTTTATAAAGAACAATTCTCTATTTCTTATATAAAAAAAGTATAAAACCACAATCTCCCTCAAGTAAAAATAAAGGAATTAACCTTTGTTACTGTTATACCAAACGTATGATATATCAATCTTATATAACTCTTAGAGATACTTTATTGTAGGTTAATCAGTGTTTCATACATATAAAAGTTCCATTGTTTCCTTATCCTCATTATAGCGGCTTCTCACTAGCATATCTTTAATGATGTAGCTCTTCTAAAGGTCATTGTTGGATATGGGTCAACACTACCCAGCCAAAAAAACAGACACACACTTTATCCTTTTGTTATTTCCATCACATGTTGTATTCATTTTCCCCCCAAAGATCTTGTATTCATGATGAGAGAGTCGGAACTGTGTGAAGACTTCTCCAACTCATTCCAAGGTTTCTCAATGGGATTCAAGTCTGGATTATGTGGAGGCCAATCCATGTGTGAAAATCATGTCTAATGGCACCCAATGCATCCTGGGTCTGCCATCTTGGAATATGTTCATGCCATCAGAAAAATAAAAATCCAGTGATGGAAAAACACAGTAATTCTGTATATTCAGGAAGTCAGCTGACCTCATAACATTGCTAACGTTGCTGAACCCAGACCTGACCAACTGAAGCAACCCCAGATTGCCACACTGCCATCAGAGGAGGTTTCTTTTGACCAGGCAGTGTATTTAACTACTTAATGGCCTTCTGTCCATTAAGAATGACTTATTATTTGTGTTGTTAATTACATTTTGTAAAAATTCCCATATAAAGCTTTTTTCACACTTATGAAACAACCCTGGAATAGATTTGGCATATTTGCATAATGGCCAAATATATATATTTTTTGGATAGAAGATTTTGATGGCCCAAGGGGTATACTTGCTTTTTTACAGTTGTCTCAGAGCTGTGATCTGCCAGTGAATGAATGGTTTCAGTACCATCAACTATCCTAGTCCTAAAATTAAGGGAGGGTCTGCCGCCATACGGAGTCAGCCCTTTCAAATCCACCTGTAAATCCATCACCAGGGCCAGGGTCTAAAAAATCTAAAAAAATCTCTGAGCATCCACTGTGATACAGAAGACTGGGATAGTATGGCTGCTTTCTAAAATTGCCATACATACATCTTTATTTGAAATACACTATAAAAATCTTCTTATGTGGCCAAAATAGAGGGTTTATTCCCTCTATTTTTGTGGATGCCCACAGATAGGTTGGTCATGACCGATATTTGGTGGCTCTGCCCAATGGTCGACCACTTCTAGGATGATAATTTTGAATTAATTGCCACTATACTTGACTCCGGACTCCTAAGACCCCTGTATTTTCCCTCTTTAGCAACACTGACATACATATTCCTAAACATAGTCTATGCGGGGTTTGTTATATTCTCCTAGCCATCAGGTTTATTATTGCTCAATCTTGGCGAACTCCCACTGAATAACTAAACTGAATCGGATAATGACCAATGATAATCTAACCTGCACTCTCAAAGACAATCTTCTCAAATTTGATGCTATCTGGGGACCTTTGACTAGACACCTATCCACCTAGTAATGCCTCTGTATTAGTTTCACCGGGTCCCC
>NC_092859.1:3404846-3451037 GCF_032062135.1 Pyxicephalus adspersus
TTGCATTATTGCATGATAACTAAGATACCATTTCTATTGTTTTTGACTGTTCTGAATTACTATGTGCTCAACATATGACATGTTGGTCTGTATTCAACCTTTCTTTTTGCTACTTTTCACCTTTACATTTGATACTTTGTTATTAGTTTTTGTAAATTTTACCCCAATTCTGTTACCTTTCCATTCAAATACAATAAATCTCATCTAATTCTCCATCATACAATTTTTTTGTAGTTGTTGTATATAAAAGACTGTATCTCAGCTCTCAAAATCATGATTTTGGGGGGATCTTTACTTTAAGGCTCTCCAAAGCTCTCCAAGGCTGGAGAGGATACACTGGTCCAAAATTAAAAACATTTGCTATCAAATAGCTAATGACTAGGAAATCCATACCAACTTTGCTAGATCACCTAGTTTCACTGATGAAATTGTTTCCTCTCCAGCCTTGAAGAGCTTTAATAAATCAGGGCCTAAATGTTTGGAAGAACTCTGTTTCATTTATTACTTTAAAATGCATCTTGGACTAGGTAAGACAACATTGGATCAGTATCACAAATCTCAAAGAATCAATATCACACTAAATTGTTAATGATGATCTTTCTGCACCAATCTTATAATAACCTTTTTTACCTCTTGGTTCCTCAAACTGTAAATAAGAGGATTTAGCATTGGAGTCACCACTGTGTAGAAGACAGAGGCCACCATTTCTTGCTTCTTAAGGGAGCTGCTGGATGGAGGTAAGTAAGTTAGGTAAACGGTAACATAAAAAATGGTAGCACACATGAGATGAGAGGAGCAGGTGCTAAATGCCTTTTTCCTTCCAGCGGCAGAGGTTATCCGTACGATAGAAGAAACGATGAGCGTGTAGGAAACCAGGATGGTGGTCAGTGAACTCAGGCTACAAAGACACACAAAGAAAAGGGTGACGATATTGCAGATATGGGTGTCAGAACAAGACAATCTGATCAATGGAGGAATGTCGCAGTAGAAATGGTCTATGAGGTTGGATTCACAGAATTCCAGACTGAATAGACTGCTGGTCTGTGCAACTGACTGGAGAAATCCAACAGAGAACGTAAAGAGGACAAGAAAAAGACATTTCTTCTTTGTCATTATTAGGATATAGTGGAGAGGGTGGCAGATGGCAACATATCGGTCGTACGCCATGATGGAGAGGACGAAGACCTCGGTACCCACCAGTGCAGCAAAGAAGTAGAACTGAAGGGCGCATCCAATAAATGTAATTGATTTTTTATTAGATAGAAGGTCAGCCAACATTTTAGGAGTAATGACTGAAGAGTAGAAGAGGTCCACTATAGACAGGTAGCTCAAGAAGAAGTACATTGGAGTGTGAAGGCTGGACGAGAAATAAACCATGGCCATCATGCCAACATTTCCATATACAGTCACCATGTAAACCAATAAAAAGAACATGAAGAGGAATGGGGCAAGTTCTTTATCATCTGATAGACCAGAAAACTCAAACACAGTAACTTGTGTCTTGTTTTTGAGAATCATGAGTGTTTTTTGTTCTGAAACAATGAAGATAAAACTCATTTATAATCCTATTGATTTATTCTATAGTATACATGAGGATTACACATTAGCTATAAAGATTACACTAGAAAAAAGATGTCTTACAGTAATCAGAAATTTCTTACCAAAAATAATTTATAGTTAAAGGGTAAAGGCTTGCAACAGCCTTTATTACTCTAATGGGTTCCACCCCAACACATTGACCATTACTATGATTTTCTGCCTCACATGCCAGTAGGAATCATAAGGTGATCCTAAGAGGGCAATGTCATTATCTTCCAGTGTCAAAGCTTGATAACCTAGCCTGGAAAGAACAATCTGAATGCTCTGTATGCCTGTACTTTATACCTGGTCAAAGATTTATGGTAATCTAGGTTAGACATTTGAATGGCTTAGCTATCAAAGGTTAAATATTACTTTGTCCTTTTATTGTATTCTAAATTGTCAAATAGTGAATTGAATTATAAAGCAATATAAAAGTGATAAATTGGTTCTTGAAAATGTCTTATTGCAAGTTAATTGTTTAACCAAGGTTTAGCTCGCACCCCTTTAGTTGTATCTGGGCCCAGAGAGGGGTTAGGTGCCACCGTGCCACCATTGCCCCACATTCCCCTGCACTTTGATTACCAGCTCACAACAGGCATATTGTGCTTGGCCATGATGGAAGCTGAATGACTTTGATTGACCAGGTTAGCTGGATATATCCCTGCCCCTGGTGAACAAAATGGGAAATAGGGCTGGCAGCTAGAGGAAGCTATGGCCATCATAAGAGAGAGGGGAGAGGGAGGGTGACACAGCTGGAGGTAATACAGCCTTACATATATACTACCTGATATGAGGGATCCAAAACTAACTTAAGTAAATGAGTGTTTTATTTATAGTGTGTTAGTGTGTGTAGCTGTGTAACTAATATAGTGAGGGACACCACAGGACCGGGGACAGGGGAATGGCAACCCTTGATGCAGCAGTTTGGGCAATTGTCAATTCTCCTTAGTCACATTTTTTTTACTAATGGTCCCATTCAAAGTTTTGTTGAAAGCTTTACTAATTTCTAGTTACACCCTGTTTTTATAAAGCCCAACCTTATACCAGAGGCCTAAATGACTACCTGAAAACTATCATTTTGGTCATGTGTAAAGTGAAGAACCAACTCAGTGAAAAAAGGAAAGAAAAAGAAGCCGATGACCAGCAATTGGTTGGATGAATGCGGTCATCCAACCAGAAAGTATAAAAGTGCCATAACACAGACTAAAGACAGGAAACATATTATTATGGAGAAACACTGTGATAAGATCTTCATGGGTTATTATAAACTTGACAGCAAATAATACTAAAAATAATACTAAAATAATACTCTATCCAAAAAAATCTAACAAAAAAAAGGCAAACATATGATATCTCCCTATACGTCTAGGGTAAATGCTCATTTTTGTCTTGGGGAACAATAAAAAGTCTTTTTTCCTACCTCTATCCTCCAAATTTCTTCTTCTGAAGCCTCTTTTCATCAGCATTATGTCCAATGGTCACAGCCCTCTTACATCATTACGTACAGTAAGGCACCAAGGGCCCACGTATAACTCTGAGTATAGAGGGGAAGAGAAGAGCTCAAGATGCTGGGAGAACGAGAGATAAGTAAAAATACTTTTTAGTGTTCCCAAAAATGAGCATTCAACAGTGGGAGACCCACTGCAAGTGTAGTTGTGTCATCACCTTAGAGTTAGGCTTAAAGGGTCTTCGTAAAGGCATAATTAAAACAAGCTACCTTGTTATCACTGCATGATACTACAGTATATGGTAGGGTAAGAAATAAATAATTTTTAGGAAATGTTTAGAAATGCTTGGAAATCTACATACAATGATTGTTAGCTGAATTCTAGGTGATTTCCATTGCAGATTTTAAACCCTGGGACCTACCCCTGCAAAGACATGAGTGCCAGCCACTGAGCCAACCATGCTGCCATTTGCTTTATTAGGAAAAAAATTGTTTCTGATCTGCTAATTTGGACTCTAATATCTTTTTTTTTAACAAGTTTAATAAAGTGTAATTTAGTATAAAAGAAAAAAATTGAGTCCCCAATTTCAGAAAGAAGATTATAAAAAAAAAGATGTTATATATAATAGAATAGAATAGAATTTAAAATAGAAAATAGAATTTTATTGTGCAGCTATAACTGAAGTACCTGTAGAAGCAGACAGAGGCTGCAGGACATTGGAAAAACTGAGATGAGTTAAAGAATACCAAAAAATAAAAGCTGTATTTAAAGACCATTGTATGATACACAGTGAGCAAAGTAAATGGTATACAAGCCTGCTTTAATTAGGGTGATACAAAAATGTATTCAATGTAACCAGCAGATAAAATTACTAAATATTTAAGAATTTTAGCAACATGGATTTAATAAGAATTTTGTTTTCTAAGATTGGAAACTATGGCCTAAATATTTATCTTTATATGTAAATTATTTCCCCCACCTACTAGATTGTAAGTTCTTCGGGGCAGGGTCCTCTCCTCCTGTATCACTGTCTGTATTTGTCTGTCATTTACAATCCCTATTTAATGTACAGCGCTGCGTAATATGTTGGCGCTATATAAATCCTGTTTAATAATAATAATTATATCCAAGGTGTTTGAAGTGGTGTAATTTTGGATCATTTTTGGAATCAAGACAAAGCCCACAATGATGAAATATTGGAGTCTCAGCATTAAAAAAAACGTATTTGGAGATGTTGTTTAGCATTTGGATATAATTCTGGAGCAAGCTAAATTTGCAAGGATCAAAAACAAACAATGGTAACTAAGACAGGAGACTTTTTGGCCTAAAAAATGAATCAACGCACATTTCATATATTAATTTTGGGTTTGGATAAGAAAGTAAAATAAAGCCTGTAAAAAAAATGTTATTTCTATTCAAGATAAATAGGCTTTGCACTAGAAATCAGCACATCTCAGTTCTAAAGAATAAAAAGAATGAGTCTTATATAGTATACACAGATCCCAAAGAGTATAATTCTGTACCCTAAAGTATAGCTAACCAGTGACTACACGGACCCCAGGGGTACTTCTGATCTCCCGATTCCTAAAATAATACAACAGCTTCTTAAAGTCTAAAGCTGTGTACTGTATCTATGTACAATATATATATATATATATATATATATAAACACACACAAACACATTTTTTACATACTGTAAAGTCTAGGGATTAGCTCAGACCGCAGCCAGCATGCTCCCGACCCTTTATTGGGGTAATTAACAAAATGGCTTCTTTTCACCAACCCAGGGGATATAAACAAAAAAGAAAATGGCTTACTTCAGCCCAGTTGGGTAATTGTCCATAGTCCATCAGAACATCTCCACGATAAGGATCCAAGACAAGTGTCTCGTGAGGGTCCAGTCCCCATTCTGGGGTTCCCACAGTTAATAGATCAAACGAAATCAAATCAGCATTAACAGCTTCCCCTTTAACAGCAACACCACCTCTTAGTGTGATTTCCCACCAAGCTTGTTTGCAGGCTACTTCCCACAATACTACTCCTCCCTCTTGCACATCGGAGCCTTTATGGAATTCCCCCCTTCCTGCAACTCCTGGTGTGTGACTCCTTTCCCAACACACTAGGTTAAAGGAAAAATGTACCTTCCATCCAAGATCCCCCCATGTGCCTCAACTGGGAGGAGGTGGAGGCACTTTGAACACCGAGGCAATGTATTCTAGAAAGGACATCCATGTTCTGGTGTGCCTTTCCAGGTCGGTGTTCCACCATGAAGTTAAATTCCCGTTGAGAGAGAAACCACCTTGTTACTCATGCACTGGCTGTCCTATTTCTCCTCGTCCAAGCTAGAGGAGCGTGGTCAGAAATCAATCTGAATTTTCTCTCTAAAAGGTAATAGAGAGTCTAGTGCCCACTTGATCACCAGGCGCTCCCGCTCTACTACCACATAATTTTTTTCAGCCCCTGTCAGTTTCCTGCTCAGAAAAACTAAGGGATGATCCTCTCCATTATTAACCTGGAACAGAATCGTCCCCAATCCTACGTCCGAAGCATCAGTTTGAACCACAAATTCTTCAAATTCTTCAATTACATTTAATCATTACTGACTTGCGGTCTTTGGTCAGATCAGAAAGGGGGGCTGCTATGGTTGAAAAATTGGGAACGATCCCTAAAAAGGCTTGGACTTGTTTCTTGGTGTGGGGGTGCAGCCAGTTCTGAAATGCTTCCACCTTGTTCACCTGAGGTTTCAACAATCCCCTACCCACAATGTATCCTCAAAACCTTTGCTTCCTCAAAACCAACTGCACATTTTTTTGGGGTTCACTGTGAACCCCCCCTTTTCCAGACTATCCAGCACCGCCTGGGCCTTCAGCAGGTGAGTCTCTCAGTCAGCTGAAAATTACGATATCATCAGGATAGACCGATGCATATGCGTGATAGGGGTGTAACAGCTTGTCCATGACCAGTTGGAATGTGGCCAAATGGCATCCTTTTATAGTGGAAATGTCCGCCCGGCGTGGATAAAGCAGTTTTCTCCCGGGCCTCTTTGGCCAAGGGTATCTGCCAAATACCCCCGGGTCAAATCCAGCATGGTGATAAAGCGCGATGGGCCTAATCTCTCTAATAACTCATCTAACCTGGGGCATAGGTTACCATCAAACCTTGATATCTCATTTAACTTCTAGAAGTCATTGCAAAATCACAGTTTTCTGGTTGGTATAACTTATAGTTTACTTTGCTAACATTTTCACCACCTCAAAAGCCCCCTGCCACCTGGCCAGGAATTAACTTTCCACCATGGGCATCAACACCCAGTCACCCACTTGTAATTGTCTTAGCCTGGCCTCTATTGTACATTCAGCTTTGGGTGTCTTGGGCACTCAGGAGATGTTCCTTGACCAAGGGCATGATCGTGGCAATCCGTTCCTGTAACTGGGAAACAAACTCCACTACACTCTGATGGGAACTGTTCTCGTTTTCTAATGTTTCCTTCACCAGATCGAGGAATCCCCTAGGCCACCACCCGTATACCAATTCAAACGGGGAAAATCCTGTGGAAGCCTGGGGAACTTCTCGAATAGCGAAGAGAACGGCTGGGAGTAGACAGTCCAACTTTTTCCCATCTTTTTGTACCATTCTTTTCAACATTAATTTTAGTGTTTTACTGAACCTCTCTACCAGGCCATGTAACAGAGGTTAGCAAATGTTTAATGTTAAATAGCTTGCATACATACACCATTACCTTAGACATAAAGGGAGTACCCTAGTCTGTGAGGATTACCTGGAGGAAACGTGTCTGGTTGAAGATGTTGAACAATACCCGAGCGATAGCCTTAGACGAGATCTTTCTTGAAGGAATCACTTCTGGATAGTGAGTTGCATAATCTAGAATCACTAGGATGTATTGATGCCTCTCAAAGAAAATTTCAATTATAGGTAATGGCACCAAGGGGTTACAGAAATGTGCCATTGGCGCTGTTAGCTGGCATGTTGGGCAGGAAGAGTAAAACCGTTTAACTTCTTCCTTAATTCCTGGACAGAAGAAACGGTCATTGATAAGAGCTTCCATTTTTCAGCCCCCAGGTGACCCCATAATACCTCATTATACGCCATCTCCAGAATTATCCTCCTAATCTGCTGGGGTACCAGGAACTGTTCAACCCTCTGCTCACGGATTCTGGTAACCCGGTACAGTAAGTACCTGGTAACCCCCATCATCTCCAGCCAAAACCTGGAATGGGAACACCGCCCCCTCACCTCAGAGGACTGGCAAGGCACGGGATCAGTATTAACCCCCAACTTTTCTTTTAGGGAAATTTCTCTATCAACATTTCCCACCTGGTGGGGCTGTACCGAAACCTTTCCCTGCACAGTGATAGAGAGAGCATCCTCTGCCAACTTATTAGGCAGATTTTTTCTGTCCCTCCCCTCACAAGTCTCAAAACAAAGGAAAATCTCGCCCCAATATCACCTCACATATCAGGTTTCTTACCACCCCCACGCGGTGAACAACCGACCCCAGCTCGTGCTGATCTGAACTGGCACGGTTGGGTCTTAGTATCACCATGTATGCACATTACACGAGGTGGTTATGAGAGGTTTTCCCCCAGATGTAACCTCGCAAACCACTTTAGCATGTACTAGAGTCACCATGCTACCTGAGTCCAACAGGGCTTTGGTTCACCTGCACCCTGCATTCGAAACTGTCCGGGCCTGTCTCGGGACTAGCAGTACACACTCCTTGAGTGTAGAAGAACCTCAATATAAAAATGTTTTGAGGACAAATTTTCCTAATTCATTAAAATAGTTTCACATATGCCCCTGGGTTTTGTCAGTCACCATGAGATTTTAATGGGTTTATGGAAGTTACACATATTAAAAACACAACAATAAAACTGTTAGCACTGCAGGTCGTGCCGGCACCGCTGCTCCTAATCGCAGGCACGGACCCCGGGTCCTATCTTTCAGGTAACCCACTACCTATGTTCCATGCCTGTGTTTCCTTCCTGCTGGAGACTTGCTCTGGTGTTTGAGCTGGCGTAGGTGTGTCTCCTAATCTATGAGGTAACACATACACACCCTCTGTTTTCTACAGCCTATGGCTGGTTTCCTGCAAGTATTTAAAGGCACCTCCTACTACAGGAAGTTGCCTGAGCAATCTCTGGTTTACCCTGTGTAACTCTCAGTGCTAAGGTGTTTTCTCTGTTTTGCTTTGCTGTGTACCGGACTTTGCTTACGTTTTTGGACTCTACCTGTTTGCTGCCTGACCCTGACCTCGGATTACATTTTTGGACTTTGCCTGTTTGCTGCCTGACCCTGACCTCGGATTACATTTTTGGACTTTGCCTGTTTGCTGCCTGACCCTGACCTCGGATTACATTTTTGGACTTTGCCTGTTTGCTGCCTGACCCTGACCTCGGATTACATTTTTGGACTTTGCCTGATTGCCGCCTGACCTGATCTTGGATCCTTGTTTCTGGACTTCTTGGCCACGCAAGCCCCTCGGTGCTTGCACCGGGTATCCTGACTCCTGTGGTCAGCTGCCACTGGCCTGGGGATTGCTCTGGAGTGGCACTTGGCAGCTACCCCGCAGCCCAAGCCTATCCTCACCATCAGAGGCTCTAGCGAAGACCTGGTAGCGGCTTAGTCACGCCCCTCCGGAGCATACCCAGTCCGTGGCACAGTAGGTCCACACCCGCTTGCATAACAAAAACCAAGAATGATATTCAACAAATTTGGTCTGTTGTTTTGTGGGTAGGTTTTAGTAAGTGGGTAGGTAAGTTAGACACGTTTCTCGGATCTAGGTCCGCTTCATCAGGAATAAATCAAATCTACAATTATAGATAAAATTTATACAAATATACCATAACAGTCCTGGTTTTGTGTTTATAATTTATCAGTCACTTACTTCTACCACTACACTTTTTCCTCCGTTAGGGCAAACAGACCAAAGGAGCCAAACCCCTTTCCGATGTAAACTTATACATCGATACATTGGATCACCCGGAGAATTTCTCACTATTCGATCGAATAGCTGTCAAATCAAATAGTGAGCTATTCAACCAACACTATTATTTTCTCTAAATAAACACAATATTGAACTACCACTAAACCCTCTTCTTTTTTGAGGTTCTCACTCATGTCAGTGAATATCACTTTTGTTTCTTGAACCCAGACAAGGGATTGGCAACAAAATCTTTAGTGTCTTGGGGGTTTTTTGAATGAGGGAGGAAACCAGAGTACCTGGAGGAAACCCATGCAAATACGGAAAGAACATGCAAACTTCATGCAGGTGGGCTCTTTGCTGAGATTCAAATCTGTTACCCAGCACTGCAAAGGCCAGAGTGCTAGTTACTGAGCCACTGTGCAACCTACGAGCTTTGTAAAGTACATTCAACATTGTCTGCATTACATAAATATTAATAAAGTTATATTAATCATTTGTCCACAATGTTCAACTTCAACCAAGAGTTGTCCCCTGCAGTACTTTTCCACCACTAGATGTCCTCATTGCTTCATGCAGGTCTCATTGCTTTATTTTTATGATCCTCGTATTTGATAAGGATACTTGGACAAGTACCATATGCACCATCTTTTTTCTAGTTGTATACTGATCAGAATTATTCCACTTTTCATATATATATTTTTTAAGCTATTGAGCTCTGTTGAGCAGATACACAGCTAGACGTATGAAGAGTAAACTACAGCCCCACCTGCTGGCTAGATATTGAAATTAACGATGCTCAATATAACTAACAATACTTTGCCTAGAAATAAAATAAAAAGCCTGAAGCTGCTACCACCACTGCCATTGTCACTTAGGATAGAAGCCACACAAAAAGAGGGGCACATAAAAATGGACATGGTAATATGTAAAGCTTCCAGCCAAAAAATTGGGCCCTTCTGTAAGTGTTTTGTCTTGTCATCAAAATATAAGGACCATCCATGAAGCAGTCACATGACTGGGTGATTTCTCTGCCTACTCACAGCAAAAAGAACAATAAAAAGAAAGAGGTAGAAGAGGAGGGGTAATTTCTGACATATATATTTAATTATTATCAGAAAACATTAAATGTTAGAGCGATAAGCCAACTTAACTAGGTAAGAGGTTACAAATGTGCTGTACACATCAAGGATGATCCTATTAGATATTAGGAGTCAATTTCAATTACTAGACAGAGTTTTCCAATAGAAAACAGTGCATCAAAATTAGAACACATAGGTGAGAAGAAGGGTCTCAGGTCCTCTGGGTTACCTCTGGGGATAATGAGAGCCAACAAGCAACTACCGGTATACCATAGATATTTATAACATATTGGCTCTGATTTATTAAAGCTCTCCAAGACTGGAGAGGAAACATTTTCATCAGTGAAGCTGGGTGATCCAGCAAACCTGGAATGGATCTGGTACAGAATTGAAACGATTTGCTAACAAATAGCAAATGACTTTAAATTATTCCAGGTTTGCTGGATTACCCAGTTTTACTGATAAGAGTGTATCCTCACCTTCTTTGGAGCTTTATTACATCAGGGCCAATGACTTTTTCTGCCTAGTGAACATCTGTCACAATAGGAAATGAATATGTAAGAAACAAATTGTATCAGCGAACTGAAAAGAGAATAATTTTTACATAGAGCCCAATTTGTAAACAAAGAAGTGTACAATTTTTCAATCACCATATCTACTGGTAAATTTCAATATATTAGATGTGTGGTCTTGGAACCAGATACACATTATTCATTAAAATATAGTAATATAAAAACATTTTTCTTTATTTTTTATTTATTCCCTAAAATAAATCATCTACTATTTTTTTAAGATGTATTTTTATAAAAATCCCTGGGGCAAGGGTGAGATGTTCGCCTGGATAATTGAGTTGTCTATAAAACCAGCTCCAGACATAAAAAACAATGGTGCATGGAGCCTTAGCATCACACAATTATATCACACAGAGGTAAGAGAATAAAAATGAAATGCTTCTGTTCTTTATCATATTTAAAAATACATGATTGGGTCTACATCTAAGTATCAACGAGTAGCATTTAAATTGGCTTTAAATCCTTTTAGTAAATAATCAATAAAATCCTAATATTTATGTCAATCCATTAACAATACCAAAACATAAGTGAACAATGATCAACTGTATTCATTAAATAAAAGTTGCAACCTGCTTAAAATATTTCATCCAAATTAGAAGGACTTGAGATATGCTCTGCTAGCTTTCGATTCAATTGATGATGAAAGTTTTTAAAGACTGGGTAATTTTAGTCCATAATCTCTACGCATTTCGCAGTCTTATTTCACTGCTTTTTCAAGACAAGGAAGTCATTTTGCATAACACAAAAACATTGCACATATATTTGTAAACTTACTTGTAGCAGGTTATACAACAAAATCAATGAATTGGGTTCAGAAGTTGGAAGCCAACAAGGACCACCCAAGCAAAGGAAAAGACGGGAGCAATGGGGACATGAAACCAGCCTCATCGGGAATTCCGTCAGGTAAGTATTATAAACGGAATTATGTATATAACATAAACATAAAGTCCAAACATTCTTTAACCTCACCACCTAAATTAGTTTATGTTAGTTTTAGTTTACTTTTAGGAATTTGTAGATTACAGTGTATTATATGGAAAAAAATGGCAAAAGGTGAAACTAAATGAAGAATAAGTATACAGACCCAGTATGGTCAAAAGTATGTAAAGAGGAGAGGGTAAAAAAATATAAAAAATGAAGGTGACAGGCAGTGATGTATTTAAGAAGAAGTTAAAAATAAATTGGGCATGGAGAAAATA
Organism: Pyxicephalus adspersus; assembly: GCF_032062135.1. NCBI lineage: Eukaryota > Metazoa > Chordata > Amphibia > Anura > Pyxicephalidae > Pyxicephalus > Pyxicephalus adspersus. The sequence goes on from NC_092859.1 coordinate 3,416,671, forward strand.
TAGAAAGCTTGGACATGTTTTTCAAATACAGAACAGGGGCCTATATAATATACCCACAAAGGTACCATGAATGACAAATTACTCTGTTAAATTATTGTTGAAATTTTTCTTTATTTTCCTTTGCTGGTAACACCTTAAAATTTTACTATCCATTACTTTTTTGTCCTGGAACAAATAGAGAAGATGTGTCCCATTAAGGGGAACAAAGATAACTGTGAAAGTTTAACAGGGCTTCTAAACTGACACCATCATAGTAACAAGTAAAAAATGTTATGTCCGCATTTCCATTGGCCGATGCTGTTGTATTTAAAGGTTTATACATTTTTCATTTTTTATGATGATGATAATGATGCAATGGTTTCTATCCTACATGACATCCTACGATCCAACAATGATGTCCTCCTATTTCTAAATATAATATTTTGCAAAAATGAAATAATCTAAAAACATCTTCTTTAGGGTACCAGTTGGTATAATCTTTGGATATTCTGTTGGCATTACCAAATATTAAGAGCAAAAACACCATGAACTTCAAGAACAAGACTCAAGTAACTATATTCAAGCTTTCAAGTTTATCTGAGGATGAACTGCTCACCCCTTTCCTATTCATGTTCTTTTTTATGGTTTACATGGTGAGCATATTTGGAAATGTTGGTATGATGACCATTGTTCATATCGCACCCAGTTTCCACACTCCGATGTACTTCTTCTTGAGCTTTCTGTCTATGGTGGACCTCTTCTACTCTTCAGTCATTACACCTAAAATGTTGTCTGATCTCCTTTCAGAGAGGAAATTAATCACATTTATTGGTTGTGCCCTTCAGTTCTACTTCTTCTGTGCACTGGTAAGTTCGGAGCTCTTTGTCCTCTCGGATATGGCGTATGATCGATATGTTGCTATCTGTCACCCTCTCCACTACATCTCAGTAATGACGAAGAAGAAATGTCTTGGTCTTCTCATCCTCTCGTTCTTTGTTGGCTTTACACAGTCAGCTGCACAGACCAGCAGTCTTTTCAGTCTTGATTACTGTCAAGCTAACCTCATAGACCATTTCTACTGTGATATCCATCCACTGATTCGACTTTCTTGTTCTGAAACTCACACCTGCACCATTGTCACTATTTTTTTTGTGTGTTTTTGTTGCCTAAGTTCAATGATGATCATCCTGACTTCCTACGTCCTCATTATTTCCTCTATTTTAAAGATAAACTCTGCATCCGGCAGGAGGAAAGCATTTAGCACCTGTTCCTCGCATGTTATGTGTGTTACCATCTTCTATGTTTCCGTTTATTGCACTTATCTTCATCCAACTTCTAGTAACCTCAAAGAACAGGAAAAGGTGTCTTCTGCATTTTTCACAATGGTGACTCCAATGCTGAATCCTCTTATCTACAGCCTGAGGAACCAAGAGGTGAAAAAGGCCATCAAAGGACTACTTCAGAAAAAAAAACAATTAACACATCAGTATACTAATCCAGTTTAAAAGCAGATAGGTTAAGAGATGATTGATGGAAATCTGTGTTGAGAGAGATATTGGGGCCCTCATTATTGATAGCTTCATTTGCAAAAACTATCTAACTGCCATGCTGATAGAATGGATTCAATATTTTCTAACTCAACCAGATCGAAAGGTCCTTATACAACAAGTGCAGAGATGTCAAACTCAACCCATTTGACAATGCAAGTGCTAATCATGCAGCCTAATTTCAACTAATTCATGATATGTTTAGATTAAATATACTATATATTCTTCAGAAAACGGTAAAGCAAACCTGTACTAATGTGATAACCCAAGTATTGCAGAAACACAAAGGCTTATGATGGTACCCAGCTAATTCTAGACCCCTCATATCTGGATTGAGGGCGAAAGCTTGACCAACAGTTCAATGTCAAGGGCTGATAAGATAGGTGAAAGCAGACAATCGTGCGTTTGCATTGATATGCATCAAGCATTGTGGTTACTATAGATGTGATATCACTTCCCCTACCAGATCTTTCCCCTGACTGATTCATCCTTTTTGATGGCACTTGATATCCAGTCTTTAATACCATGTTGTCACCATATCTAAACTGTTTCTTAGAGAGACAGGGTTTCAACATTTCTGCAATACTTTATTATCGTTCTAAATTTTTTGGCACATCCAAGGGCACTAGACAGGGTTGTCCACTTTAACCTTCGATTTGTCCTGGACATTGAACCATTGGCCAAGTATTCCACATAAATCCAGATATTAGGGGTCTAGAATTGTCCAGATACCATAAGCTTTTGCTTGTCCGCCATTCTTCTGTTATGCATTCTTATTGTATCACTCCCAAAACTCCTAAAGGGGCTAGATTCATTGGTCCTGATTTATCAAAGTTCTCCAAGGCTGGAGAGAATACACTTTCACCAGTGAAGCTGGGTGATCCAGCAAACCTGGGATGGATCTAGTCCATAATTGAAAACATTTCCTAACAAATAGCTAATGACTTTTAGGAAATCCATTCCAGGTTTTCTGTTTCACCCACCTTCATTGATGAAAGTGTATTCTCTCCAGCCTTGGAGAACTTTAATAAATCAGGGCCATTAAGTCATCTCTTTGGCCTTTTTATTTATCCTTAACCAGGCCCTGAATGTCAATTTACTAGGGACTTTAGTTTGTCAACATAAGCAATCCTTTCCTTTCCGAAGGGAGCTCCTCAAGATGCTGTATCTGGGGGTCATTATTACTGCCTCGTATGACACTCTTTTTAAAGCTATTAAGCTAAAGAAACTATTCCTCCATAATTCCGTAAGCACGTTCACTTCTAGGGTCCTGGAAAAGGTACGAGATTTCTTGGGTAGGACTCATAGCTAAATTCCAAGGAACTGTACACTTTTCATTTTCTCCCAATATTTTTACAGCCATGCACTAATAATATTATTAATATTATTATTATTATTATTATTATTATTAATATTAATAAACAGGATTTATATAGCGCCAACATATTACACAGCGCTGTACAATAAAAAGGGGTTGCAAATGACAGACTAATACGGACAATGATACAGGAGGAGAGGACCCTGCCCCGAAGAGCTTACAATCTAGTAGGTGGGGGAATTTACACACAATAGGAGGGGGATATGTAGTGGTGGCAAGCAGTGAGGGTTTAAGAGACAGGGGAAGATGGGTAGGCAAGTTTGAAAACTGGGTTTTGAGTGCTCTTTTAAATGAGCAGAAAGTAAGAGCCAGCGAAATAGGAAGAGGAAGATCATTCCAGAGAGTTGGGGCAGCTCTGGAGAAGTCTTGTATCCTTGTGTGTGATGAGGTATACTTAGCACCACACTCTTCCACCTAAAAAGGAAGACTGGGGGCTTTCAGTCCTTGATATCCACAGATATAAGTTGGCCCAATCGTCAGCATTTTGCATCACCACAGATACCCCACAATGGGTTGTAATTGAAGTTTTGGAAGTTTACACCCTTCCAGTTGATGGGGTGCTTTGGGTGCTATCCTCGGGCCATAAACATACTACCAACCCAATAATTTTACATAGCCTTCGGATCACCATAAGTTTTTGATTGGGCCTTATGTCCCCACATGTTCCCTGATTCCCATTCTACTTTCACATCTTTCCTCCTGGATTTTAAAAACCCCTTGGCTTTTAATAGTGGAACATAAGATCCCTAGAACATGACTATGACATGATGGGCCTTCAGGGCCCGAGATCATTTGAATCCATGACAAATTTTTCAATGCAGAAATATTTTTTCATTTTGTGTCCTAATGGACTAAAAGTGCCCAAAATGAACTGTCTCATGCCCCCTTTGAATATCTATGTGATAGCTACTCAATTGCAAAGGGGTCTGTTTCTGAATCTTATAGATGGCTGACTTCTGGTACTTTTCCTAGTGCTCCTTCCTAGGTGTCCCCTTTGGAGAGATACCTGTAGTCAACTCTTGATTCTGACACAGACCAAAGTATGGGAATCTAATATGGGAATCAAAGTATAGGAACTAAATGCTCATCCAATGCAAATGCTGTTAAAGTTACCTATAACCTGCTGATGTGGTGGTATTTGGATGCATAGCTGCATTCTACAAATTTGTCCCTACTGCTTTCTATATTTGTTATTGGGGCTATCAAGAGCCTTTCTTTCATATTTGGTAAAAGTACTCCTAATTCTGTGAATTCTGGTCCGCAGTGTACTAGTATATACCATCTTTGATAGACCCATTGTCAAGGACACTAAGCAAGCCCTTCCTAATATCCATCCAGCAGCCTGTAGCCTGTATCAATGTTACTATTATCCATGTTACTTCAGTTCATTGTGGAAAACCGCAATACCCACAAGTGAGGTGTAAAATGACGTTGTGATTTGGTACGTGGTGAAAAAAGAAAAATTGTATTTATGATTCTATAGAGATGTTTCCTAAAATTTGAGGGCCCTGGCTTTGGCACTACAAGACCTTGAACATTGACCAAACTTTCTCCATAGTTTAGGAGATCTGAGAGGTGCAGTCCCCAGACATTATAGCTTACTAATTTTTACTATGCCTAGTGCTTCCCCACCCCTACCGCGCCTGGGTTACCCCCTCCCCCCCTATTTATGAGGTGTTATTTTTTATTGTAAACTTTAGTGCTATAACTTTTTTATCTTTTTTTTTTTACGTTGTTTAATAAAAATGTATTGAAAATAAATAAGACTATATATAGGGAGTGTTTCCTTTAAGTCATGAATGAGTGGAACCCCCCACAAAAGTAACTGAACCTTTGATATCTACCTGAAAAGTTGTTACATCTGGAAACTTTGCCCTTTACACCTGTGTCAGACAGAAATACCAAAGGTAGCACCAGTAGCCTAAAACCTAATAGTAGCCTTAGGTGAATAGTATTGAAGCAGTCTTTAGGTAGGGTATCTGGACTGGAATTGGGCATTTTCTACACACTGAAAGATTCAAGACTTTGATGTGAATAGGTAAACCTGAGATTAAAGCTCCACACCACAAACTTAGAGTCAAGATACAAAAACCAGCAACACTGCAAATACATGGTCAGATTATGACGATAGACTATCATTGAAGAACATTGGTGATCCAGCAAACCTGGAATGGATCTCAACCAACCTAATCCTTTACCATTTACCAACATATAGCAAATGATCTTGAGGAAATCCATTCCAGCTTTTGTGGATCATCCAGGTTTTCCCATGATAGTCTATCTATCTTTAATAAATCAGGCCAAATGAGTCCAGTTGGCTAGACGTTGCTATCTATGTTTGTTTCCCCATTTACAAGCAATTCAACAGAAATCACTTGGGCTGGTAGAAACTATAAACGATCACTTCCAACAGGCCACATAATCAGGGTCAGCCTAAAGTTTTGTACAGATATTTGATAACAATCACCCGTAGTCCTGCTGTTCTCGGGAGAAAATGTGATATGTGTACAGCATTCCCCCGACATTTTATACCAATCTGGCATGGTGGATTGATGAATCCCCAATTGGGAATGGCCAATGTGTATTTCTATGGTGAAAAGTTTGTCCTCCCCTGTGTGATGCTGTGTGTACAGTGTTCAGTCATTCACCTGTTATTAAAAAACGATCATCAATGATGATTGAAAACCATCTGACAATTATCAGACATATGTACGAGGCTCGAATGTCCAGACCTAATGTATCAGCTGTCATGTAAGGTTTTCATCCAATCCTCATATCAAATCATTCGTTTGCATTGCACCAAAGCCATGACGAGAAGTTCTTCCTATCACGGAGAAAAGAAATTAGCAGCAGCTTAGTGTTCATAGTTAATAACTGCAGTATGGTAATATACCTGAGGTTCTGCAAGAAATACACATAGATGGTAAGACCTGTAGTGTGCAAGTCAACCCCTCCAACTTTAAAATATATAGTTACATCGTTAGTCAGGTTGAAAAAAGACATAGGTCCATCAAGTTCAACCACTATGGAGATGAACATATCCCAGATATAAAACCCTATGGACATAGTTGATCCAGAGGAAGGCAAAAAAAATCCCTGGTACAATTTGTTTCAACAGGGGAAAAAAATTCCTTCCTGATTCCATGGGGCAATCAGATGTTCCTTAGATCAACAGTCTCTGTGATCTTTACTTTCAATCCTTAATCCCCAGTTATATTCTGTGTTTCTAGAAATCATCCAGCTTTTTCCTAAAGCAATCTATAGAACTTGCTGAAACTACTTCCTGAGGGAGCCGATTCCACATTTATACAGACCTTACAGTGAAGAATCCCTTCCTTATCCGGAGATTAAACTTCTTTTTCTTCAGACACAAAGAGTGCCCCCTTGTGCTTTGTAACATTCTTGTGAATAGTTTGGAAGATAGTTCTCTATATGGACCATTTATATATTTATACAGGGTGATCATATCCCCCCTTATACGTCTCTTCTCAAGGGAGAATAGATTCAGTTCAGCTAATCTCTCCTCATAGCTGAGCTCCTCCATTCCTTTTATTAGTTTAGTTGCCCTTCTCTGCACTCTCTCCAATCCCACAATGTCCTTTTTGTGAACTGGTGCCCAAAACTGGACTGCATATTCCAGATGTGGTGTGACCAATGCTTTGTACAGGATTATGTCTCCCTCTCTGCAGTCTATTCCTCTTTTATTACAAGAAAGTACTTTACTAGCTTTAGATATTGCAGCTTGGCATTGCATGCTGTTATTAAGTCTATGATCTACCAGAACCCCCAGATCCGTCTCCATTTCTGACGCCCCCAAATGTATTCCCCCTAGACAGTATGAAGCATGCATGTCATGATTATTGTCTGGTCCAAGGAAGTGTGCAGAGGTCACAGAAGATATCTAAATTTTGACAAGATTAACATTTACTTTTAGCATTTATCAAACAGATATAACAAAATAACAGCCAATAACAGGTATAGTAAGACTCAGCCACCATATGATAACAATCACCATTGTCCAGTGGCCTACTATACCTGTCAATGCAGTAATGATAATAATGTCAGATGGAGACAGATTGCTCAAATTCCAATTTCCAGTCTAAGGTCAGAATTACCTCCGATCAGAACTATCCATAATCCAATATTTGACCCTACTAAATCTAGGAATTAATCACCTCCTGGTCATGAAAGGGTCAGCCAATAACAATAACAAACATCTTCCAATGAATATCTTTCACAGATATACCTCTTAGATTGTAAGCTCTTCGGGGCAGGGTCCTCTCCTCTTCCCGTGTCACTGTCTATATCCGTCTGTCATTTGCAACCCCTATTTACTTTCCTGGCAGTATGGTTCATTTAGTATTAATAATTATCAAAGTGGTACATTTGACATTTAAGATACTACCTATTTTAAATTTTCCTGCCCCACAACGCACGCCGCCAGCACGCACACATGTCACATGCCTGCCCTGCATACCCCGGCCTTGCGTCTCCAACATTCACACGCCTATGCGAGGCCAGGGGACAGGGATGCCAAGCATCGCCAACGGGAGGCAGATGCCGGGCTGGAATCGTTGGAGGATGCCGCAGGTTAGTGAGGACCAGGTAACTCGAGTGTAGCTTTTTGTAATAAAATTTAACCCTGAGCCACACAAAGGAGCGTGTCGGGAAATTCAAATTATTTTGTATTGGATTCAATACAAAACAACTGTATTGAGTCCAGTTCAAAGTAATCATTTTATATATATATATATATATATATATATAATGTATGCTACTGTACAGTTATATTACAGGTTTCAGTATTTTTTTATTTATTTATGCACCCTTGTTTTAACAGATTTTTTGTGTTTTTTATTTAAAGTTTAATTATTAAATTTATTTAATTTATCAAATATTGGGCATGTTTTGGTGAGGTATGCCCAGGAATTATAGGCCTACAATGTAAAATAAATTTTCATGAAAGACAATGTACCGCTTTTATGCATTTAAATCCAAACAGAAAAGAACCGCCCAGGAGGTTAATACAGATTATAGAAATAGGCCACAACATGGCAACATAGAAGGGTAAATTTACTCTTATTGTGATATCTAATTTGCAAAATATTACCTATTTACTGTATATTGCAATTACTAATTATTATTTTTGATCTTGGAATTAGATATACTTTATGTAATAAAATGAAATATTTTACTAATATTTTTTTATTTTTTTCATAATCTAAAATAAATCACCTACTGGTCCTATTTATTTTTATGAAGCTCCCTGGGGAATGTAGGATATGATCACCGAGATAATTGAGTTGTCTATAAAAACAGCTCTAAATACACAGAAATAAAATCGTGCATGGGCCTGAGCGTAAAACAATTATATATCACAGAGGTAAGAGACAAAAAATCAAAATGCTTCTGCACATTAGTATATTTGAATATATGAGATTGTTGGAAATGGGAACACCAGGTGGTAAAATGAATGGCCAAAATGAAGATATAATTTGCTATGCTTGTATATGACACATCAATCGCCAACAATACTACCAAAGGAAAAAAACAATGATGTTAGTAGAAAATAATAGCATTAGGAAAGTTGTTTTTTTTTTTTTTTTACAAAAAATGCTCATTTGACCCTTGGAGGAAAAATTACAGAAGAAAATGATTCTGAAAAAGGTTTATTTACCATGCATGTATGGCTGATGTGAACTTTAATGGATGTCATTGTTTGTTTTTTTGTTGTTGTTTTTTAACTTTTTGTTTTATTATTTCCTATCACAGACTGCTGTAATGTACCCTGCTCATTTAAAAAGATTATACATGAATTGGGATGTTACAAAAACATGCTAAAGCTTAGATGAGATTGTTGTTATTGAGTCTACATTTAGGTATTACAGATCCACAGATGGCAGGAATTTTATTTGGTTTGAAATCCTAGAGAATAAAATCATTAAAACTCAAATATAAATATATCAATCAGTACAAAAAGATACATATATATATAGCGATGATCAACTGTATTTACTATATAAAAGTTGCAATCTGCTCACAAAAATATTTTCACCAAATTGGAAGGACTTGGGATATGCCATGCTGGTTTTGAATCAATTGATGGTGAAAATATTTAAAGGCAGTATAGCCTGGTTAGTCCATAACCTTGGCTCCACACATTTCACAGTTTTATTTCACAGTTTTATTTCTCCAAGAGGTGGATAATATTTTGCATAACACAACATACACATATTTGTAAACTTACATGTAGCAGGTTATAAAATAAAAAAGTTGTTGTAAGTGGGTCCCGAAGGCAGGGGTCAGCAAGATCTATCCAAATAAATCAGGTAAGAAGAGGAATGAGAAGAATAATGGAAAATAATGTCAGGTAAGTTATATACAAGTGGCCAAGTATACAGCATGAAAATAAAGCCCAAAACTTCTTTTACTTCCCCACCTAAAAAAGATTGAGCAAAATGTTTTAGGAATTTATACATTGAAGTGTATTATACAGAAAAGCCATGAAGGTGAAGAATAAGTTTTATGAAATGCCCAATCCCATGGCATAACAGTTTCACACCCTGTTTACACTCTGTTGTCCAGTATTGTCACTTGCAGCAGCAAGAACAAGGAAAAAGCAGCATCTTCTGCTTCCCTTTAGCCAGTGCAGGGGCCCCCCGAGGCCAAGCGGGAGCTTACTCCTTAGGAGCTTCAAAGACAGGATCCTGTTCCTGCTGTGGAGGCTCCACAATTCCAAGATTCCTCTGCCAGCCACTCTCATTTGGCACTGAATCTCAGAGAATGGGTCTGGTCATTTCCATTTTCCAAGGGGATTCTTAGACATGGGCCTTCAACTTGCCCCAGGGAGACTGAGTCCTATTCTTGATGGAGAAAGCTATGGGAGTTCTGTATGCAGACCCATCCTGGTTTCAACCGCTAAGTCAAAGTTTCTTCAGCAGGGTCACAGACTTGTAGGGGAATGCTTTGAGTCTATCTGATGCCATTAAGGATATTTTTGTCACCCTTTGCCAAATGTTTTGGATCCAATTGGGCAAAAGGATTGACCACAGTGTTCATGGAATCTGCATGGAAAGTTTTTCTTCACCTAGTGCACCTTCCAGACCACTCAGCCCCTCTAAGTCTAGCCCACTTCCTTCTCTGAGTCATTGCAGTTGGCTGCAAGCTGTCAGCCACAGGGGGGACGTTGAGGGGACGTTTCAAGGGCTCGGTTTTTATTGTGGAGGATCTGGTTATTTACTGTGATCCTGTACTTAGAAGAATTCAGTGTCTAGGTAAGGCCCTTAAAACCCACCTAGGAAAACCGGTTTTTGATCTGAAATCTGATGTTTCCTATTACTTCTTGGAATTTCAGTTGTTGAATTACTTGAGCCATTATGTGTATTGCCTATAGATGATTCTCCTTTGCAGCAGGGAAAACCAACATCCACAACTCCTGGGGTTTTGTTTAAGGTAGGTTCTGCCCATGTTTAATATTAACATTTTTTTTAGGCAAAACATTCCTTCATCCCCCGTAATTTTGAGTCTGCCATAATAATCGATCAATGGGATAATGGAGTAATTGATTGGGAATCTGGCAGATTGTTGGATGGGGAAATGCATGTGTTAGTAAATGCTTGACAAACTCTTTGCCTCACCATGTTGGGAGTGAAATTGAGAATGATAAAGCAGATGCCTTGTAACTTTCCCAAATCAAGCTCTCGTTCTCATTCATTCTATCCTGAATCCATCACCCCTAGTAACTGTGTGGATAGGGAATTGTCTACTAATCAACTATCATCTGACCTTAGCACCCCACCATTCAGAACATCCTCCAAGAAAACCCTCAGGTCACTTGTATATGCCATTGTCTCTGCTTCTGCAGGTCCTGCAACAGTTCCATGAAAATAAGTACCCTGAACACCCAGGTAAAAGATGACTCTGGCACTAGTGGCATGTCATGTTTGATGATCCTCTTCTCCTGATAATAATCAACCCTATGTAGAAGCTTGAATAGTATGTGCTTGTAGTAAAACCCCTCTCACAGCTCCAGCTGGAATCTTCCAGCCACTGTCTATTCCGTAGAAACCCTGGTCTCAAGTTCAGCAAAATTTAAAGCAGACTTCTGGGCATCAGACAAGGGTTTAAAGTAATATGCCTAATAAACCTCAGGCGTAGCAACCTAGAGGCACATCCTCAGGAGTGGGGTAAAATTAGCAGACTCTTATCCGACACCCCAGTATTACATCCAGTTTATTCTGTGTGTCAGCAGCAAGGGGAACAAAGAAATAGCAGCATCCCCTGCTACCCTTTAAGAGGTGCAACTAGCCTACCAAGGCTGAGCAGGGGCTTATTAAGGTGAAGGTTAAGAGTTAGATTGGGGGATTGATGGCCTTTCCTCAGGAGGGGGAGATGTTTATCTGTCTGAAAAGCCCCGGGAGGACCAACCTTTGCCTGTGACCCCAACTATGCTTTGTCTCCACCCTTGGATACTTAATTTTGTGGACTGATTTCTGGATCTGTTTCCTGGACTTTCCTCTGCTGGATTCTCCTGTACAGCATTATCTGTGGACTCCTGGTCCCCTGTCAGTACTTCTCCAGACACCATCCTTTGCCCACGGAAGTCCTGGGGGAAACCATGTGCTGGACAATGCAACTTGGGGAGTTACCAGAAGTGAAGAATGTGGCCTTAGTTTGAAGGACTGGCATCCAGTGATCACTGGCACTGGACCAGGGCCTTACAAAAGTTATATAGGCTGAACTGTCAATGATCAGAAGGGCAGGATAAGAAATTCTTGGAAAGACCAATATGGTCAATGGTATGTCAAAATGGCAAAGAAGATAAGGTAAGAATAGAAAAGATGGGAAATATGGGAAATAGGCAGGCTGTCTTTCTAGCTGAAGAGGACAAGTGGAAATGGATTAAGCCCAGCATAAATGGAGAATGGTGTGGGTATGAGTATCTAAGTTTTGGGGGGGGGGGTTTGACACACTTTAATAATTACAAATATTCCACTAAAACATTCCACTAATAATATGTGTACATTTACAAAATGCAATTAGGTAGAAAATAAATTAAACTAAAAATACTTATTATATTATACCATTTATTTTAGGGGACCAATTGGTATACTTTTTGGATTTATTGTCAGCATACTCAAATATTTATTTTAACCATTTAGGAGCAAAAACGCCATGAACTTCAAGAACAAGACTCAAGTGACCATATTCAAGTTTTCTGGTTTATCTGAGGATGAACTGCTTACCCCATTCCTATTCATGTTCTTTTTTCTGGTCTACATGGTGAGCATATTTGGAAACATTGGTATGATGACCATGGTCCATATCTCACCCAGTCTCCACACTCCGATGTACTTCTTCTTGAGCTTTCTGTCTATGGTGGACCTCTTCTATTCTTCAGTCACTACTCCTAAAACATTGTCTGATCTCCTTTCAGAGAGGAAATTAATCACATTTATTGGTTGTGCCCTCCAGTTTTTCTTCTTCTGTGCACTGGTAAGTTCCGAGATCTTTGTCCTCTCCATCATGGCCTACGATCGATATGTAGCTATCTGTCAGCCTCTCCACTACATCTCAGTAATGACGAAGAAGAAATGTCTTTGTCTTCTCATCCTCTCGTTTTCTGTTGGCTTTTCACAATCAGCTGCACAGACCAGCAGTCTTTTCAGTCTTGATTACTGTGAATCCAACCTCATAGACCATTTCTACTGCGACATCTATCCACTTATTCGACTTTCTTGTTCTGAAACCCTCACCTGCACCATTGTCGCCCTTTTCTTTGTGTGTTTGTGTAGCTTAGTTTCAATGACGACCATCCTGATTTCTTACATCCTCATGATTACATCCATCTTAGGGATAAATTCTGCAGCTGGCAGGAGGAAAGCGTTTAGCACATGTTCCTCACATCTTACGTGTGTTGTCATCTTCTATGTTTCTGTTTTTTGCACTTATTTTCATCCAACCTCCAGTAACCTCGAAGACTTGGAAAAAGTGTCTTCGGCATTCTACACAATGGTGACTCCAATGTTGAATCCTCTTATTTACAGCCTGAGGAACCAAGAGGTGAAAAAGGCCAGCATAAGACTGCTTCAGAAAAAAAACAATTAACACATATGGCATCAGGATACCAATCCAATTGAAAGGACATTAGGTTAAGTGATGGTTAATAGAAACTACCTGTTGAGAGAGACATTGGTTGCTCCTTTTGCTAATGCTACCTGCTGCACTAATAGAATGGCTTCAATATTTTCTAACTTCACCAAAAGTAAAAAAAAAGTAACATTTGACGAGTTCAGAAATGTCAAAGTCAACCCTTATAGGACAATGTGATACTCATTCAGTTTAATTGCAACTAATTCATGATATGTTTAAATAGAATATACTATAAATTCTTCTGAAAATGTTAAAGAAAACCTGTACATTGCACAGATGTGAACAAAGAAATAGCTTGTTTCACAGTGTAACAAATGCTTCTACATTGGGCCTGGTTTATTAAAGCTCTCCAAGCCTGGAGCAGATAGACTTTAATGAGAGAACCTTGGTCATTCAGCAAACCTAGGATAGATTTGGTCCAGGACTGAACATTTTTGCCAACAAATAGCAAATGATTTATAACAAATTTATTCTAAGATAGTTTTCCCATTTTGAGTCTGGAGGAAAACTCAGTTAGACCCTTGCTATTTATTGCTGTATTGCAGTAGGGGTTCATTTAAAGTCAGAATTGTGGAATTGTGGGGTTTCTTTTACTTTTGCTTCAACTACTAGTTGTTGCAGGGATAGGTAAAGTCTTATAGGAGACTATGGTACACTAAACTATGTAGCTACCGAGGGCTCTGGAGTTTGATATGACTGATTTTTACACCACCTACCATCCATACCAACCATCCACCTACCATCCATACCGACCATCCTGTGCAACGGTTAACCTCACTTATCTAACTCCAACCAGAAGCATCCATAACATGCAAGAAAGTAAGCATCTTCTGTCTGATCCCAATTTTAAATCTATTTACATTTTGAGGTACCAAAGGATGAGATCATTTTAGAACTGATGCAGAAGGATCATGGAAAACATATATGATCTAAGTCCATTCATATTTGTTATACCAATCCAAGCAAAGTCAAGATATGGCTGAAAGTCGTTTTATTTGACCAAAACAACATTCCTAGTAATAGACAGTAACGGAGTTGAGTGTTTCAATTTTTTTCCTTTGGATATTATAAAAGAAATGAGAGAACCCCCCCCACAAAATGAGAAGTAACTGGACCTTTGATAGCTACCCATTGAAATGTTGGTACCACTGGAAAATTTGAGTGAGACAGAAATAGGTAGATCTGGCACCGATAGCACCGATAGCCTGAAACTAATCTTTTAAGGTTTTTATTTTTGAAGTATTCTTTGAGTGGGTTATCTGGACTGTTATGGGGCATCTTCTACACACCAAATGATTCTCACAATCACAATGACTCGGTATGTGAATAGGTAAACCTGAGATTAAAGTGAAGATACCCAGACCAGCAATACTGCAACTATATTATGGTTGGACTATATCATATATTGACCTTTCCATCTGGTCCACCATCAATGTTTCATATTCCCAAGCACTGGGGAAAGGAGTGAGGTTCGTCTCTTTACCTGATTTGATTTAAAAACCGAATCTGAATTCATCTTGTGCTTGAATCACAGATTTACCCTCTACCCATAAAACCTGACACTAAAACCTTTCATAAACTATGCAAAGTTGACCATAACTGTATGAGCTATGCAGTTTACTAATTGGATCACCTAGATGATTTTTTTCAATGTCTTTTATTATTATTATTATTTTTTATAAGTATTAATAAACATAACGGAATGGACCTGATTTGCTAAAGTTCTTTGTAATTGGTGAAGATAGACTGTGATTGAAGAACCTGAATCTAAACCAGGATTGAAATCATTTACCAACTAATAGCAAATGAGTTTAGGGAAATCTTTTCATAAATGATCCAGGTTTTGCCATGATAGTCTATCAATCTTTAATAAATCAGGCCCAATGAGTCTAGTTGGCTGGCTGCTGCTATCTATGTTAGTATCCAAATTTACAAGCAATTTAAAATAAGTGACTTGGGCTGGTACAAACTATGAACAATGGCTTCCAACAGTCCATATTCTCAGGGTAAGCCTAGAGCTATATAGAGATATTTGATACCGATCACCCATAGTCGTGCTCTTCTAGGGAGAAAATGTGACATGTGTACAGCAGTCCCCCGACATCTTTTACCAATCTATCATGGTGGATTGATGAACCACCATGGCCAAACTCCATTTCAAGATCAGATCATTTGCAGTGACAATCATCAGACATCCATCACACATATGTACTTGAATGTCCAGACCTAATGTATAGCTGTAATGTACGGTCAATAATCCAATCCTCATATCAAGCCATTCGTTTTTATTGCACCAAAGCCACGAAGAGAAGTCTTTCCTATTACGGAGAAAAGAAAATAGCAACAACTCAGTGTTCGTAGTTCATAGCTGCAAATAAAGTAATATACCTAACTATGCACCAGAAATAAATTTGGATTTTAAGTTCTGTAGTGGACAGACAAAACAAAGAATTTGTGGGGACTGTGTGGTGTCAACGATCCCCTTGTCTTTTGGTAAACTATCTAACCATTCCCATTCACAGATCTCTACAACATGGACAATGATTATTATGTTATCCATAAAAAAGAACTAGGGGGGCTCTTTGAGAAGATGTAACAAGTGTGCAGACGTAACAGGACAGATGTTAATTTCTGACAACGCGTTGCATTCAATAAACAGATAAAACACAACTCTTCCAATGGTATTTTTCAACAGATCAAAAGGGTAATTAGTTGATCTTAGTAGCATCGATGGACAAATTACACCTTGCCCGGTTAATTGGGTCTTATTAGAAAAAATGTCCATCATGACCTATGAAATTTAATGGCTGAGAAATGCACAGAACCAAGGCTACTATTTTCTGTATTTTTTCATCTGTTAATAATGTAAATGTTGAACCACTGAAAGCCATACATAATAAAAGCTAATGACTGACCCAAAATGGAGTTTAATCAAATGCATTGGATGTTTGTACAAGTTACACTTTAATACACAGAGATAAGCCACAACACAGAAGGGTAGATTTACTCTTACCACCATATCTAAGGACTGAGAAGTTGCAATATATTACATTTTTAGTCTTGAAATTAGATATTTTTAATTATTAAAATATATTTGGTAATATTTTACTTTTTTATTTATTTCACAAGCTAAAAAAAATCACCTTTAAGGATGTATTATTATGAAGGTCCCTGGAGCACGTGGGAATTGCTCGCCTAGATAATTGAGTTGTCTATAAAATCAGCTCTACATACAAAGAAATAAAATAGTGCATGGGGCCCGAGCGTCACATAATTATATCTCAGAGATAAGAAATAAGAAATGAAATGCTTCTTTATTATACTTAAATATTAGATATCATGACAAAGACACACCAGATGGTAGAATGGTAAAGTCAATGAATTGTGGAAATAGCATTTGCTGTGCTTGTTATATGACATGTCAATAGTCAACATTAAAAGGAAAAATTGTTGGTAGAAAATATCAGCATTATTAAAGAATATTTTCATACATACAATAATTGTTAATTTGACTCTTTCAGGTAGAATTATGCAAGACAAATGGTTCTAAAAGTTTTTTAAATGTGCAGAAAGTAGGAGCAAGCTGAAAAGGACGAGGACGACCATTCCAGAGAGTCAAGGCAGCTCTAGAAAAGTCTTGGAGCCGTGCGTGTGATGAGGTTATGAGTGAGGAAGTCATTAGTAGGTCATTGGAGGAGTGAAAAGAGTGGCTAGGGGGTATATTTCTATCAGGTAAGAGGGGAAAGATTCATGTAAACTCCACTCAATGCCATTTAGTTTTCACTGTGTATTATAAACAATTACAAGTTCTTTTGTTTTTTGCTTTTTCTTTATTAAATACATCATAGTTTTTTTAATAATTTCCCTATCATTCCACAGTCCACTATAACAGAAGGTTCCTGAAAAAGAAAACATTTTGTGATCATATATTGTAAGTCATATATAGCAGAACTTTATATTGGCTTTAAAATCCTATTAGCACATAATTAAAAATACAAAACCAAAACTAGGTAAAAAAAAGAACAAGACATATGTGAAACAATGATAAACTGTATTCATTAAAAAAAAGTCCCAACCTCACAAAATTATTTCCCCCAAAATTGGAAGGACCTGGGCCATACGCCCTGCTAACTTTGATTCAATTAATGGTGAAAGTATTTGAAGGTGGAATAGTTTTAATCCATAACTTTGGGTTTATGGTAATTCAAAATCTAATTTCACTGCTTTTTCAGGAATTCTATATTGGCAGTTGAATGCATTCATATGGACTTCATTCAAACATTTGTTTAAAACAAAGATATTTTGCACAACACAACAACATAGAAGTGTAAAATGACATGTAGCAGGATATACAATGGATTCTGTGGAAATTGGCCCAGGAGTTGGAAGGCAAAACAGAGGAATGGGGACACCTAGGCAGTCTAATAAAAAATATATAGATTTTTTTAACATGAATCATGTATGCAAATCAAAATAAATTCCATTTTTTCTCTTGACTTAAAATGCATTGCAACAAATGTTTTAGGAATTTATAAATTCCAATGTGTTCTATGGAAAAAAATATATATGGGGTTATTTATATATATATATATATATATATATATATCAGTTATCTACACCAACAATCTGCTATAATTACACTTTGTTACAATTTTTTAAAATACAATCATAATGTACAAACACCAAACTTTTGCCAGTTTGAACAGACTGTTTCCACTGAATATCAAGTACAGTGCATTTTGTTACAAAACATATGCATAGAAATATATACCTAATGCAGCACAAATATCTATAGTTAATGTATGGAATCATTCTAATCTACCTAGTGTCTGATGTTATACAGAAAATCTATTTAAATTACTACTACGAACGTGCATTAGCATATAGTCATTTTGCATATCATAAATTTCATAATACCCAAAACACTGAGAAAAGTTTCTTCCTCCACCATGTCAATGACATGATAATATTGTTTATACTAGTGACATTTAACTGTATACAGTATTAATATTGTTTTTCTTTTGATATGCCATTCTAGTTTCCTTGTTTTTGTTTATCTTTCATACTTTCTTTTCTTTTTTTCTTCTAGACCCTTTTTCTTTATTTTTCTTTGTAAGGTTTATATCTTCTGAGATGTAAGGTCTATGTAAGGTCTTATCTTTTGGATCTTTCTAAAAATTCAAAAAAAATGTATTCTTATAAAAAAGAAATATACACCTAATGAAATATTTAGAAAGCATAAATCAAAATGGTTAAGGACTGTGAACTGTCATGCTGTCATGAGTCTATGATCTTATCTTACCTACAAACATTGGGAATTCCACAGTTTGAGTATTCTCTCTAATTAGTGATCCTTTTGATCCGTATGGATATTCTTGTGCAAATATAGATACATCAATGAACGTTGGTGGTAACATCCATTAGTGGTAAATAACCTACCCACTTTCATACTCCTGGGGATATTAGGTTATACAACTCTTCCAATGTGGATCCCATTCATATGATAGTTTTTTATGACATGGAGTACCTTGATTCCATCTGAAGTTGGTATTTCTTCACCTTATTCAATAAATATCATGAGCAACTTAATCTGATGAAGCAGACCCTATTCCGTGAAACACGTCATCAATTAATTGTGCTCCTTAACCATTTTGATTTATGCTTTCTCTAAATGATATCCTCTTTAGGGCATGACCTTTGGATTTCTGGTTGGCAAAAGAAAATATTTATTTAAGAGCAAAAACGCCATGAACTTCAAGAACAAGACCCAAGTGACCATATTCAAGTTTTCTGGTTTATCTGAGGATGAACCGCTTACCCCATTCCTATTCATGTTCTTTTTTCTGGTTTACATGGTGACTGTACTTGGAAATGTTGGAATGATGGCCATGGCCCATATTGTACCCAGTCTCCACACTCCGATGTACTTCTTCTTGAGCTTTCTGTCTATGGTGGACCTCTTCTACTCTTCAGTCATTACTCCTAAAATGTTGTCTGATCTCCTTTCAGAGGGGAAATTAATCACATTTATTGGTTGTGGCCTTCAGTTCTACTTCTTCTGTGCACTGGTAAGTTCCGAGATCTTTGTCCTCTCTGATATGGCCTACGATCGATATGTCGCTATCTGTCACCCTCTCCACTACATCTCAGTAATGACGAAGAAGAAATGTCTTGGCCTCATAGACCTCTCGTTCTTTGTTGGCTTTACACAATCAGCTGCACAGACCAGCAGTCTTTTCAGTCTTGATTACTGTGAATCCAACCTCATAGACCATTTCTACTGTGATATCCATCCACTGATTCGGCTTTCTTGTTCTGAAACTCGCACCTGCACCATTGTCACACTTTTCTTTGTGTGTTTTTGTAGCTTAGGTTCAATGATGATCATTCTGATCTCTTACATCCTCATCATTACATCCATCTTAGTTATAAAGTCTGCAGCAGGCAGGAGGAAAGCATTTAGCACCTGTTCCTCTCATCTTACGTGTGCTACCATCTTCTACGTTTCAGTTTTCTGCACTTACTTTCATCCAACCTCCAGTGTCCTCAAAAAACAGGAGAAAGTGTCTTCTGCATTCTTCACAATGGTGACTCCAATGCTGAATCCTCTTATCTACAGCCTGAGGAACCAAGAGGTGAAAAAGGCCATCAAAGGACTACTTCAGAAAAAAAATCAATTATTTACACATGGCATCAGGATACCAATCCAATTGAAAGGAACATAGGTTTTGAGATGGTTTATGAAAACCTGTGTTGGGAGATTTAACCAGAAGTTCAAAAGGTTGTTATGTGATAAGTGCAGAAGTGTCAACAAATATATGACAATATTATACTCATATGTAGTAAATGCCACGTTGTGTTTAAATTGATATGCTACAAGCATTGTGCCTTCTGCTTCAAGGTTCAATATGTTATATGTTCCGAGATGCTCATCTGCATACCTAAGTTTTTGTGAGTTACTATTGTCTTTCTATCAGCTTAAACCAATCTGGCTATAACCTTCTGCCCCTAACACCAACAAAGCATTTTCACCTAGAGAACTGCAATTTTTCAGACCATCCTCTGTAAACCCTTAGAGCTGGTTGTGTGTAAAAATCCCAACAAATCAGCAATCTATGAAATAATCAGACTAGCCTATCTGACCAAACAACCATGGCACATGCCAAAGTCACGTAAATCGCCTTTCTTCCCCATTCTGATAACAAGTTTTCTTGATAATATCTACATGGCCATGTACATTGGGTTGCTGGACCTATAGTCAGCAAATATCATTCTTCTGACAAAAAGCAAAGGTGCCCAATAATACATCGGGGAGATTAAGGTAGAAAAAGTTAGTTAGGGGTAAACCCTTCAGGAGAGTTGGACTGTGGTTTACTTACACCTAGCGGAATCTGTCCAGTTGCCTGACCCATCACATCACTCCCACTTCAAAGAGTAACATCTTTCCACATGGTCATGTTTGTTTGCATCTGCACCAGTGTCACCATTTTCTTGTTTTTAATGTTTAATGACTACTATTCTAGTCTTCTACAACTTCATCATTTGTCTTATGGATAAACCTATGGAGAAAAGAATCTATCACCTGCTTCTTCTATTTTACATGTGGTATCATCTTCACTGTTAAAGTTTACTTATTTTACTAACCCTCCCATTCCGGCAGCTCCTTCTAGAAGCCAGAAAACAAGCAAGCTTCTATGTATTTTTGGGGTAACAGGAATATAGAATAAAAACAGAAGGGTCATACTATCCGATATCTGTCCTTTGATATGTGTGATATCAATCTAATTAATGTCACCTAATTCAAAATATGGCTGAAAGTAATGTTTTAGAAGGACTTGCTGCCCTTGTCCCCATAAGAGAATTTATACAATAGCAAAATGCGTATAATCCCATATATAATACCAGAATTAATATAAGGTGGGAAATGAGTAGAAATCTAACCAAAACGAAGAGAAAGTGTACCTTTTATAGCTGTTTGTGGAAATGATGCTACCACTAAAAGATTTAACCTTTACATCAGAGGAAGACAGAGGTAAACGTGTTAGGAGGAATAAATAGAAGTGTTGGGAAGCCTAAAACTATCTTGTCCAAGTTTATAGTATTGAAATCCTCTTTGGGTACCCTGGGTAGGGTAACCGGACTGTGATCAGGTGGCTTTTATACACCAAATTATTCTCACAGTCACCCGGCTTTCTGATGTGAATAGGTAGATCTGAGAATAAAACACTGTACCACAAGAAAGGTAACACAATGCTGCCCAAACCTAAAAGTATCCCAATTACTTGGTATACTAGGTGGCTACTGAGTTGTTGATCCTAGTAGCCTAAATGGGCAAATCTTACCCTATCTAGGGGATTTTAGGTGAAATTGCCCCTGGTTAGAAATGCTATTTTCTGTAATCTGTCATTTGTTATTAGTAAATATTATTTTTCATTCTTTTTACCTGTTTGTTTGTGCATGTTATTTATTATTGAGGGGT
Source organism: Pyxicephalus adspersus (assembly GCF_032062135.1). Classification (NCBI taxonomy): domain Eukaryota; kingdom Metazoa; phylum Chordata; class Amphibia; order Anura; family Pyxicephalidae; genus Pyxicephalus; species Pyxicephalus adspersus. Next base: position 3,438,206 of record NC_092859.1, read on the forward strand.
TTCATATATTGCAAATATATTCGGTTACCTTACGGTCATTACAAATGAATTCAGAGGTGAACAATGATTAAAGATCTTGCCAAGATCTGATCAATAAATAATACACCATATCATAAGGCTCGTTTAAGCCATGCAGATGAAAACTACAACTGTTAGATGCTCCCAACCACCCAGCGTCAACTACATTGCTGTCAAGAGTTTTTATTGCAGTTGAGTTGGTTGTGCGGTTCTTTCCCTGAAGGGATAAAAGCAACGGCGCGGCCAGAAGAGACTTGTTGCTTTCAGGAACTCTGAGTTGATGAAGGAGGTGAAGTTTGACATCTGAAAATATATAACTCATTGCATGACTTTATTTTAGAAACTTGTATTTGTATCTATAGTGTGGAATGATAGAAAACACCTTTCACAGTATATGTTTTGCTGATAGAATTACAATTACATCTATTACAACCACCTTTTCTGGGGAATAAATACCGGCACATGTTTACCAACTATGGCAGTGCAATACCAGCAAGGTAGAATCCATACTAGACATATGATTTGGGCTTACTACTACCCAAGGTTTTTTGGCCCAAAAACTTTGCAGGTTGAACTGATAGTAAAGGGCATAGCTTAACTGAGTCATAAAAGCCAATAGTTTGAAGTAATGGGTAACTTAGCCTCCTTCTTGTTATAGGGCAGACCAACAGTAGCCATATTTTTAGTGTGTGTTTCGGAAGCTAACAATTGGCAAACATTATTTGTTTTTAATTTTGGAATTGTTACTAATAGTCCATCATGGCAGTATCTACCTTACCGTGGTTTTTGTTGGACAAAAGCTTGTTTATTAGTTCTACAAATGGCCAGAATTGAATAACAAGATTGCTCCTCTGACTCCCACCCACCAATTGGGGTTCACAAAGGTCAAGGTAGATCTGTAAAACTGTTCTGATGTCTTCACCCCAAATCACAAGATCTATACAAACAATCTAGGATCATCTCTGGGAGATGTAGAGATTATTCTCTGTACCACAGGTACCCCTGTTTCTCAAGCTACTCTCCTCAAAGCTAATTCCAGTTGGAGTTTGTCATACTGAGAGTTTTCGTTTTACCTAAACTTTGGAGCAAATGTATTAGATCTCATAGGACAGGACAAATAAAGGTTTAATTTTTAAGGGACCAATGGGTTTTAAATGGCTGCTGTGGTCTATAAAATCTCCTTAGTGGCACACGTAACTCCTCCTCGCTAAAGTCCAGACGCCTCTCTCTTACGCAAGTGGACAGTTATGACCTCAGGTATACATGTTCTTCCATATTTAATCAGTATTGCCTCTCCCATCAGCCAATCAGAAGATAGCCTCTTAATAGCTATTTAGCTTGCTCAGACCCAGCGCCAAGCATTTGTGCAACGTTTCTCCACTGCTGCTGAGCCCCCTAGCTCTGCTGAGCACTTCCTATACACCTGCCTGTTAATTGAGTATTTCCCAGTCCAGATCCTGTGCTAATCCCTTGTGGCCCAGTTTGTCATTTCCTTTTCTATTCTCTTGTGCTGCTCCAGTGTTCCTTTTGTCTTCACAATGGAGCCTCTTGCCTTTACCTGTGTATCCTGTGTTCCCCCGTTTTTCCGGTGACCTCTTTGTCACCCGTGCCTTCTGTTTCCACCTGTGCCTCCTGTGTTCCCCTGTGTCTTCGGTGACCCCCGTGTCACTAGTGTCTATTTTCTGGATTTCTGTTTCCTCACCTCTGACTTTGTTCCTGGCCTCTCTGGTTTGCTGCCCAAGACAGGATTTTACCAGCAATTTAGTTTTGCAGAAATTCCTCCACTCTTGAGCACCAACTTGCTGAACGTCTAATGTATAAAAAATATCACATATCACAATATTACAATAACATCAATAGGAGCACCCCAGGATACCAGCACCACATATCCTTTCTTCTGCGTAAACATCAAGGGTAGTAACCAAGTCTGTCATTTCCCTGTCTATTCTCTTGTGCTGCTCCAGTGTTCTTTTTGTCTTCACTGACCCCCGAGCCTCTTGCCTGTTCCTGAGTCTCCTACATTCCCCTGTGTCTTCGGTGACCCCCGTTTCACCCGTATCTCCTGTCTCTTCCTGTGTTTCCTGTGTTTCCTGCCTTCCCCTGTTTCTTCAGTGACCCTCGTTTCATCTGTATCTCCTGTCTCTTCCTGTGTTTCCTGTGTTCCCCTGTGTCTTCAGTGACCCCCGTTTCACCCGTATCTCCTGTCTCTTCCTATGTTTCCTGTGTTCCCCTGTGTCTTCAGTGACCCCCGTTTCACCCGTATCTCCTGTCTCTTCCTGTGTTTCCTGCCTCCCCCTGTGTCTTCCGTGACCCCCTTGTCACCAGTGTCTATTTTCTGGATTTCTGGTTCTTGGCATCTCAATTTGTTCTAGGCCTCCCTTGTTTGCTGCCTAAGATGGGATTTTAACAACAAATTCGTTTTGCAGGAATTCTTTCACTCTTGAGCACAAATACGTTTGTCAACAGACCATTCATTGCAAAAATAGTCTTTACATAGGATTTTATGTGCACGGTAGCAGACATTGAAAGGTCCTAAGACAGATGCTGAGTAGCGCCATCTTGGATATGATGTCAGCAGACCCAGAGCTGTCACTCAAATGATACTGTATAGCAGTATTTCTCAACCAGGGTTTCTCCAAAGGTTGATAGAGCTTCCTTTCTTGCAACTCTCAACTCAGGTACCACTGACACCAATTATCTTTTTTTTCACACGTAAAGCTTTATTTAAATAAACAGGTATAAATTGTATAATCTTTTTGGCTATCTGTAAGGGTGATAACCTTTCCAATGGTCAGCATTGTAACAGGCATTCTTCCTACTGACCATGACCCTGATGTATGGTGACTTGTGGATATATTAATTATTGCAGGATTCCCTGAAGAAGTTATTTCAAGGGGTTTCCCCATGTTAAGAGGTCGAGAAGCATTGCTCTATAGTATAGCCGATGGCCTGCACAGACTGAGTTTATTTATTTTTTAATGACTGAATTTTTGTTTTTTTATGTTAGTGTCAAGGTTATTTGACAATTGACACATAAACAGCTAAACAACCAAACTAAGGTTTCAATCATTCCATAAAATAGCATAAATGCGCTGCTAAGCTTTTTTAAGAATTATTTTTTTAAACAATCCCTGGGGCAGATGAGAATTGTTTTCTTAGATAATTGGGTTGGATATAAAAGCAGCTCCAAACATACAGGGCCTGGGCTTTAAACAATTATATAAGAAACACAGACAAAACAGAACTGCCAGTTCACTTCATTATAAAATAAATATAGGATATAATAACAAGGGCATTGGACACATTCAGAGCCCAGCATGGTCCAGTAAATGAATAATAGAAATATCGCTCAATTTGCTATTCTTTCTATATGACACTACAATAACCAGCAAGAATACAACAAAAGAAGGTAAGAAAATTAATGTTTATAAAAAATATTTGCTAAGAATTATGTCCAAAATGCAGATCAGGATTTATTTTTGCAAAATGTAGAGGGGGCACTTTGTATACTAGTGATGTATAGAACCTTTGCAGGTTTCTATTTTGTACATTCATATTAAAAAAAAACAACGAGAATTGAAAGGTAATTTCTATTCATTTTAGGAGGAGTGTGAGTGTAACGTACACTTGGTTCATCCAGGTTTCTACCTAGACAATCCATCCATTGATAAGATAAACATCTTATCTTTCCGTTTATTTGTAACCACAATCCATGATGAAGGGGGCAAGCCTGAGCCACGAAACGCGTCGGCCTTTATGCAATCTTTGTAAATAAATTCCAATTCTGTAGACTTGTACATATCGATGTGGCTATATATTCACACACCTCTCTCTTTACCCAACAGGGCTTCCTAAGCCATTCTTCGCCCTATTAAAAAAAGTTTTGGCTGTAAAAACTCTATAAGGACACATAAAGATGGAATTATTATGCAACCATTGTCATGTCACTAAGTGATTCTCAGTCCCTCACAATGTCCATACCAAGGTCATATATTATTAGCATAGTCTAGGGCCAATTTGGGGGAAGCCATATACCCACCACAATGTTTTGGACATGTAGGAGGAATGTATGCAAAAATGGGGGGGGGATACAAAGATAATGTAGAGATTTGAATATGAGAATATAGTGCTAAACATAGATAGGAGAGCTAGCCACTGAACCACCATGCCAGCCATAGCGGGCTTTAGGGAAGTAATTAATACTAGCAGTAGTGAGTTACTGACCTAAGCCAAGCAAACAGCAAGTGAAGTCCAAAGTCTGGTCCTGCATGCTGTCCTGGGGCCTCATATACTGTCAGGGACTTCTCAGGCAGGTAGCATGGGATCACCCGAGGTACGGTGTCTAAGTGACACCAGGTCTTCACCAGGGAACCCTGCCAAGGGTGATGGCCCGGTAAACCAGGGGCCACTGGGTTCTTTGCTGCTGTTTGTCACCAAGTCCACATCTTATAGTCCTAGTCCAAGCAAAGAATAGAGTGGGCAGCAGGAAAACATAGTCCGGGTCCAAGCAAAGGGTCGGGAGAGGTGGCAGGCAGGTCAAAGTTTCTCCTCTTTGGACTGTGTCAGAGTATGCAGGACTACCCACAGACATACAGGACCGGGAAGCTGCATGCCAGACAGAGACAGAGACCTAGAGCTGCTCTTTGCAGCTCAACAAGGCAGACAGGTGAGGGATGCGGCAGGACAGTTTAGCGAGGAGTGCCGCAGGAACCAACAGTTATTGTGCCATGTACAAAATAATGAAACAGTTTGACAACCTAACTCACTACTAACCTCAATGTATTAATATCTCTTCTAGGACACCAGTTGGTGTGATCTTTCAACATGCTGTTATGGTGAGCAAATGACATATTTATTAAAACCATTTAAAAAAACAAGCACCATGAATGTCAAGAATAAGACTCAAGTGACCATGTTCGAGTTTTCTGGTCTTACTGATAATAAATTAGCAGCCCCATTCCTATTCATGTTCTTTTTTCTGGTTTACATGGTGACTGTACTTGGAAATGTTGGTATGATGACCATTGTTCATATCGCACCCAGTCTCCACACTCCGATGTACTTCTTCTTGAGTTATCTGTCTATGGTGGACCTCTTCTACTCTTCAGTCATTACTCCTAAAATGTTGTCTGATCTCCTTTCAGATAGGAAATTAATCACATTTATTGGTTGTGCCCTTCAGTTCTACTTCTTCTGTGCACTGGTAGGTACAGAGGTCTTTGTCCTCTCGGATATGGCGTACGATCGATATGTCGCTATCTGTCACCCTCTCCACTACATCTCAGTAATGACGAAGAAGAAATGTCTTGGCCTCATCGTCCTTTCTTTCTCAGTTGGATTTGCACAATCAGTTGCTCAAACCAGCAGTCTTTTCAGTCTTGATTACTGTGAATCCAACCTTATAGACCATTTCTACTGCGATATTCCTCCACTGACCAGGCTGTCCTGTTCTGAAATTCACATTTGCACAATGGTCACCCTTTTCTTTGTGTGTTTTTGCAGCTTAAGTTCAATGATAATAATTCTGATCTCCTACGCTCTTATTATTTCTTCTGTCTTACAAATTAACTCTGCAACTGGTAGAAGAAAAGCTTTTAGCACCTGTTCCTCCCATCTTATGTGCGCTACCATCTTCTATGTTACCGTTTTCTGCACTTACCTTCATCCATCTTCAAGTACTCTCACAAAACAAGAAAATATATCTTCTGTATTCTACACAGTGGTGACCCCAATGTTGAATCCTGTTATCTACAGCCTGAGGAACCAAGAGGTGAAAAATGTTGTCATAAGACTGTTTAAAATATATTCCAGATAGCATAAAGGACAGCATGATACTGCTCTTCAAGACTGGAGAAGACTATCAAAGATGAACCTGGGTGATCCAGAAAACCTGAAAATGGATATCTGGTATAACTTTGCAAATGTTTTCTATTCTGGAGCAGATCTATTCTAGGTTCTCTGGATTGCCCAAGTCTCACCTTTGTCTATCGTTTCCTGTCATGGAGTGCTTAATTAAATCAGGCTAATGAAGTGGTTCCAGGAGCTTCATCAAATTTAATACATGTTGGAGTTGACCAAATGACTGAAATCTATTTACTTGGATGGCCTGGACAATAAATAAAAGCTTCCCTCAATTTATAGCACATTTGGACTAATACATGCCCCTGCCAGTAGAGTTGGAGGGGCATGAGCATGGTGGTAAATCCCCTTTATTGCACTTAGATCCCCCCTTCCCCTCCATCTCAGCTTTGTTTTTTTTTCTGTATTCTTCCTCTTATTTGTTACGCCCACCTTCCTCCAATATTCTAATATAATAAGTTTTGGTAATGTTGAAATTTATCCACTATGGAAATACTCTATGGTATGCTTACCCATGTTATTTAGTATTTATTGTTTGTTATTACCTCCCCTTTTTCCTTCTGTTTCCTTTATGTGCTCTGTATTAATATGCACAGTTTAATAAAAGATTCAACAAAAATTATACCTCATTGTTAGGCTTACTTTCTGCGAATGCTATCTATCTGTCAAGATAATCCAATTATATTAATAGATTCTGACTTTTCTAAAAGTAGAAAATATTCTTTAGTTGACAAGTGTAGAGGTGTCAAAGTCAACTCTTACCAAGCCAAGTCAGTTTAATCCTACCTGACTCAGGAAAAAGGGTTAGTTAATAAGTCAGTTCCTTGGCTAGGTTGAAAAAAGACACCATCAAGTCCAATATGTTCAAACAATAAAAAGTCAACTTATCACGAATAGAGTCTGCACTCCTATATTTTAACTCTAAATCCGCAATCCCATATCAAGCAAATAGCTACCTGAATATATTACAAAGCCTTCTTAAAATATTTAGGTTCCTGGGTTCTACATACAAGTCTAAAGAAATAAAGTACCTGGATATAATAAAATGCTGGTCAACTACAGGTTAGATGCCCCACTCAATGGGCTTGCAATCTTACCTTTAAAGAATATATCTTACCCCCCTCCTATGCATTCTTCAATGGTGGTGCCACAAAGGAGGAAGGGCCAGGGAAAATGCAGGCCAGGATAGTTAGGAGCAAGGATCATTCATAATAACCTTGAGCTGAGAGGAACACAATGAACGATCTCAGAAGCTTTCCAAATTCATGTCGAACTCATGCCATTGACAAAAGTCCAAAGCCTGGTAACACAGGATCCTAAGAGATGTTTATGTTGTGTGATAATAGTATTCTGAAGAATAAGAAGAATGGGTCTAGGCTGTGGAGTGGTGTTTTATTATGTACCGAATTGAGTAGATTTAAACAATATAAGTGTACTGTTCTTTTTTGGGCTTGAATAATGGGCACAGGTTAGGGGGTCTTTACTTCACTGGCTGCATATTAGATATATGTCTGCAGCTCACTAAGCATTTTAGAAGCCAAGCTTTTCAAATAATTGAAATCCCTGTATTTAAATCTGTTTCTAGTTGGCTAGAGTTCCCTTTACTTGCCTCCAGGAGGCAAAAAGACCCCTCAAAGGTTTTCATTCCTGTCTGTGTCCCAGCTCGGGACTGATGGTGACCACTGAAGACCACCAGGACAGCAAGTTATGGGACATCCATAACATTTAGATCTGTTAGAAGAACATCAAGAACATAGAAGAACATCAACAACAGGAATCTTCCACTAGAGTCACCTGTTTCAGAGACAAATAAGTTGTGTCCTTGGTAAAGGAAGTGAAAGCATCCTGATATAACATATCATAAAGAAGTAACAGAGTTCTAATTCTTCCCAACTCTTTTCAAAATGAAAAGTTTTGGCCTTACTTGCACTTTACATTAGGTTAAAGTGGAACTAAAGTTTCACTTTCACAAATTTGACAACAGGCATGGGCAGGAGAAGTATTCTTACCTGCCTGATTGCCATCCTCCTCCTTTGTGCCAAAATTTCCAGTGTAGTGAATACTCAGCTTAGTGTTTCTAGAACTAGTTATCAAACTAGTTCTACGAAGAACTTAAGACACATTGGATGTATAATATGACTATGTATGTGGAAACAATTAGTGATACAATGTACATAGAAAAAGTATGATAATTTGGTAATACCATAAATTAGGTTTATGTATTATATTTCTATTTTAATGTAAATTAATATTAAATCGTATTTTAAATAGTGAAAAAGATCCTTGTTTGTTTGGATAGAATAAAAGTGCTTGTGTGTTTATGCTTAATAAGCTTTCAATACAAGGAGATGGGATCAGGACAGATGATTTAGATTCCAAAAGAACAAAAAATAAGTGAGCTTGTTAGTTCACCTCTCCAGCAGATACCGGGACTGAATAAACTCCCAGGAACCTGCGGTAGTTACGCCATCCTGGCCCAGCCCATCAAAATGGATGAAGATGGAAGTAAGAAAAAGAAGGAAGAAGATGGCGGCACTCACGATGGGATGAGGTGAATATTAAAAGGGTTTAGGTCACCTTTAATACCTGGTCACTGATGTACGTTGCAGGATATTGGTCATTACTTCAACTCACGTGAACTTTTTGAACTAAAGCTTTGGGGCATACACCATCCATTGTGTGTTGTGGTATACTGTGCCAAGTCCAGCTTGATTGCAGTTAATGCAACACACTCCCGCCATAAACCAATTCTTATTACCATTCTTTGTACTCTTTAAACCCATTCTCACCCATGAAAGGTTTAAAAATCTGGGACGCTAAATGTGACCTGCCAAGAGCTGCCACATGCAGGAAATCTACAACGGTGCCCCTTTTCCCAGTACAATACAACCTGAAAGAAAAACACTGGAAGATGTTGAGTGGCCATCACTACAGCACTCTACGTTCAATATATTATCATGCAAAGCGTGAAAAGGGTCATTTTATCTCTTTCTACATCATCAAGGAAATAAGTAGTGGTAACTCGGTATAAGGCCGCTTAGGAATAAGGAATAAGTATTTATGTATTTTAGTATTAAGCAGTGTTTAAATTATTTTATACAGCCCTATCAATATATAATATGCCAATAACAATAGGGTTTTTTTCATGGGAACAGATTAATCATTTTCCTTTTATTTCTTATGGGAAACATTTGTTCGGTATAAGTCCTGTTTGGTATAGCTCCAAGGATCTGGAACAGATTAAGGTACCAAGGTACCACTGTATTAATATAAAAAAGCCTAAACTAATAAAGGTAGGGGGTGCAAAGGTGCAATTTAGGGGTAGAGGGCCGAGTCTAGAGTTGGGTTTTAGACTTTATTCCTGTTATCAGTGCTTTACAAATCAATAAACAAAAAAATAATTGTGTTCTTTTTCTACAATGATAATGATGATCCTCAGGGAAGGTGGGAATTGTCTTTGGGTAATTAGCTTTAAAATAAATACAGATCCACAGACAGTATTATTTAGATGTGCACATTCTGCTTGTTAGATGATTTCATCTGAAACAGGTAAGAGATCAGACAGAATCCCCCGATTCCTCATTATAAACAAATATAAATGTAATTACAACCAACAACACACACATCAGTTACAAACAAGACAAAGCCGAAAACGAAAAGTACAAAGATTTCCTGATGTATGACAGCAAAAAGGTACAAAGAATTTATGTGGTAAAAATGATAATGGAATTATCTTGCAGAGCAAATACCCAATAGATTCGGAAGCTTTTACAAGGACTGCTCAGATAGCAGGATCTCTATCTTTACATCAAAATTATAAAAGTAAAAAACAGAAAGAAGAAGTGAGGGAAAATAAAGTATGTCTTACATTTTGCTCTCCTCCCTCTTTTGCCCCTGCTGCTATTATTTGCAAATACCGGCTGGTAAAATGCAGCCGCTCCTGTGTGAAACGCAGCAGTAAAGAAAAATCCTTAGCTAAGCCCTAATCAATGGCTTCCTCCACTTCTCCTGCTATCCAATATTTTCTGATGTCGATTTTTGTAATTGTTAAAGTTTTGTTTGTTTTTTTATCCTGATTGGTATTTTATTAAATTTATTTATTTATGAACAAATGCACTTTTTTTATTTTAACATTTTTTTTTATATTTACAAAAAAATTTAAATGTTTTGTATCAGAAACCTCATTTTAGTGTCATTTTAATAAGTGACCAATTATACAAAATGTATACTTTTATTTACAGTTAAAAAAAATGTAAAAACAAAATAGGAAATAAAAAGGTTAATTATTATTTTAAGTGTTTTGCCTAAAGAATGCTTTAAATAGAACTTATTGCAAAAGTCTTTGTTGTCCTAAAGCGGACCTATCACCAATATTTTTACTTGATATAAAAAGGTAGATAGCATTTTATATAAAGGAAAAATTGTGTGTTTTTTTTTCTTCTAAAACATTTTTTGCTTTAAATTGGGGAAGCCCTTTCCATTCTGGAATACATACTTCACGTATCCCAGCAGGCTTTGGGCTGCTTTTCCAGGCACTGGAAAAAAAGTGCCGATCTCAAACATGAGTAGTGAAATCGGAACTCTATTTTTATAGTTACAGTTGGCTAGGTCACCCAATCTCACGCCTGCACGGTGCAAGATTGAGTAACGTAGCCAAAAGAAGAATAAGGAAGATGGTGGCCCCAGTGCCTCCTCCGTGTTGGGACATAGGAGGATTCTACAATGGTATGGAACCAAATCAAGGCCAAATTTGGAGGGATTGCGGGCCCCGCAAAAGTAAAGGTAAGTGGTGATTTTTTTATTTTTAGTACTGATCCTCTTTAAGTCATGACAAACCTATTACTGAATATACAGGCACAGAGCTGGAACGTAAAAATTGCTCTAGCTCCAAAATTTGTACAAGAGCTAAAATGACTAAAGCACCATGAATGCTATAAAACTCAATAATTATTATAAGTATAAAGCTAATGTAAAATAATTATTAGAATGAATTCTAAAAATGCCTGAAATGAATACAGAAAGAAAAAGTGACAGCCAGAGGGGGTTGTATCACATGCGGTGGCTATAGAACATATTCAGACCCCCTTCACTTTTTTCAATTTTGTTATGTTGAAGCCCGATGCTACAATTGTTTAAATTCTCATTATTCTACACTCAGTAACCCATAATAAAGTTATAACAGAATTTTAGTCAGTTTTGTACTTAATAAAAAAATGAAATATCACATTTACTGTATATCACATTGTGGGGGTCAGCTTTTATTCACATGGTCTGATACCGGGTATAATTTATTCCAAAGAACCTGCAACTTCTAGTATCAGAAAATAATTACTATAGGCGCATGTTCCAGATTGATGATTGATGATTATTGCTGTGGACTTTTTATTTTTAATGTATTACTCATTTTACTTTTTTAGATGTTATTTTAGGATCTTCTATCAGATTTCTCTAGAGTGAGCACTTTTTCTTTTAATCTTTTTATGCGTCATGAACAAAAGTGATGTTATTTCAACCACTTCATCGCAAAACCAACTCCATGAATATAGACAACAAGACTCAAGTGACCGTGTTTGAGTTTTCTGGACTATGTAATAATAAAAAAGTTGCCCCGATCCTTTTTATATTCTTTTTGCTGGTGTACATGGTGACCCTATGTGGAAACATTGGAATGATGGTTATGGTCCATATCTTACCCAGCCTCCACACACCAATGTACTATTTCTTAAGTTATCTCTCTATGGTGGACCTCTTCTACTCTTCAGTTGTTACTCCCAAAATGTTGTCTGACCTTCTATCAGAGAAGAAATTAATATCGTTCAATGGTTGTGCTTTACAGTTTTTCTTCTTTGCTGCCCTTGCAAGTACAGAGGTTTTTGTCCTCTCAGACATGGCGTACGACCGATATGTTGCTGTCTGCCACCCCCTCCACTATGCCTCAGTAATAACGAAGAAGAAATGTCTGGGACTTGTCATCCTCTCATTCTCTGTTGGCTTCATACAGTCATCGACACAGACCAGCAGTCTATTCAGCCTTGAGTACTGTGGATCCAACCTCATAGACCATTTCTACTGCGACATCCCTCCACTTGTCCGGCTGTCCTGTTCCGAAACCCACACCTGTAAGATCATCACCCTTTTCTTTGTGTGTTTTTGCAGCTTAAGTTCCATGATGACCATCCTGGTCTCCTACACCCTCATTATTTCTTCCATCTTACGGATCAAATCTGCCGATGGCAGGAAGAAAGCATTCCGCACCTGCTCTTCCCATCTCATGTGTGCCTCTATCTTCTATGTTACGGTTTTCTTCACTTACCTTCATCCATCCTCTAGTGCTCTTGAGAAGCAAGACAAAGTGTCTTCTGTCTTTTATACCGTGGTGACCCCAATGTTGAATCCTCTTATCTACAGTCTGAGGAACCAAGAGGTCAAAAAAGCCCTCATAAGACTGCTTCATAAGAGTCTCAATAAACATATATGCTGAGGTGCTACTTTCCCAACGTGGTTAAGTAAAACTGGCTACATCTTTGTAGGGTTATTGAGTCAAAATATTGAAGCTAAAGACTAACATAGATCTATAATTGATCATCTGGCCAACATATATTTGTTAGCATTGGTTTCTGAGATAAAAAAAATTGTATAGATATTTATATGAGTATTAGCCTTATCAAAAAAAAAAACTAAAGCGAATAAAAACATTATTCCCTTGATGACACTGGTCCTTTCTTCAATCTGGTCCCATGCTGTCCTAGAATTCTTCTGCATCCTGGCATTGAGGAAGCGCCAGGATTCGCGGTCTTCTTGCTACATCACCCTATTTCGCACATTGCAGGTGCCAGATCGGGTGACCTAGCCCACTGTAAAGGGGAAAAGAAAGAGAGACGATCTTACTACGCATGCATGAGATCGGCATTTCTTTCCACTTAGTGAGGAAAATGCCCCTTTAGGCATGAGCAGA
>NC_092859.1:3455265-3500566 GCF_032062135.1 Pyxicephalus adspersus
GGATTACAGCTAGGGGGTATTTTAGGTCTTTAATTCTTAGAAACAACTCCCAGGTATGATAAGTTTGAAACACAAAACATAAATTAAAATACTGTAAAATAAATAAATATAAATAATAATTATAAAAAAATTAAATTAAAATTTAAAAAAAAAAATTATATTTTTTTAAGTTTGTCTAAACAAGTACAATAATAGACAAACTTTTGGATGTATTATTTTATTATTTCGATTTATTTTTTATAACTTTATCACTGTGATCAATGTTTTAAAAGTAGATTACAATGTAATCTGCTTTTAATTTTCCGGCACAGCCAGCGTACCGACGTTTAACGCATCACATCTATCAAGCCGAGGATGCGATGCAGAAGCCGTCCGGGGTCGGCTAGATGATGCCGCTGGAGCAGGTAGGAGTTTTTCATGCTACCTCGAGTGTGGCTTGGAGTTACCGCTTCTGGTATAAAAAATCCACCCCGAGCCACACTCAGAATCACCGTAAGGGGGGTTAAAAGTGTTTTGTTATATCTGTTTAATAATGGAACCAAACACCTTTTAATCCCACCAAAATATTTGTGCATTGATAACTTCCTGTGCTCTCCGCCAGTGCTACACTTTTATCAGTTGCACTGCTTACAGATATCTCTCTGGTAGTAATGGGCAAACTACAGCGCCTTGTGCTTTTTATTCTGACCAGTAAAATATCGGTACACAATTGTCCACTGGCAAAAAAGTGTGATCAAACACTGTTCCTACTGAATGTAAGATTTTTTTCTTACATTTGGCTAATGGCTTTTACACATAATTGATATTAGTTCATACAAACACTCTCCATGTATCTGATAGTGGCTCAGCCCTCCTATCAAATTTTGGAACTTTTTTGGAAATTTTGTTCAAAAAAAATTTAGCTCACCCCTGCTCTAGGGCCTACATGACAATTTTTACCTATGCTATGGTTAAGAGGAGACGGGGAGATTGTTAGTGTCCTGCCCCAGGGTGAAAAGATTGCTATGGAAAGATCACAAGGTAAAAATAAAGAAAAAGTAATGTGGCCACGCCATCTTGGGACTGCTGAGCTGCAATTTATTACATTTTTCCATAATACTCTTTAAGCACAATTACTGTAGTACTGTAGTTTAACATTTGATTCACTGAAAAAAGCTGTATATCAGCCAATATTTTTTTTATTACTACTTTATTGTTTTTCGATTGTTTTTCCTAATCACATTTTGACTAATTGGCCTATTTATAATTCACAGGGGCTAATTATTATTCTGCTCTGGTGCAGAGGAAAATCAATCCCATAAGTAATTGAGTTGGGTATAAGTACGGGCCCCTGTAGAGATTCTATGGTATGACTCCATCCCTGTATCGGCTCACCTGCCAATAGAATATGCTAAATGAAGATACCGTACAATCATGGCCTATTGATAGGATACATTACTTTTTACAGGTATTATAAATTGGTTTATACCTCTCCTGCTCTACAAATCCCTAAACTTATATTCCCTATAAATATCTCTGATCTTTTCCTTTTCTAAACTTGGATGTGGAAATTTTAACAACAGAATCAGAACGGTCATTCCATTCATTTTATCTTCTTTTTGTTTCTCTACCCACATTTCCATCCCTCCATGTTTGCTCCTAATGTAAATATGATCTCAATACCTTACCCTTGACCTGCACTGACACCCCTAAATTTATCCTTCTGAATGATCACTATTGTTCTCAGACAAATGACAGATGCCGGTGAAGTTTACACTGGTTATCGGCAGGTTAAACTATTGCAATAATGAATGTTTGAGCCATGATCAATAAGTAGAACAAATATATTAAATGCCATCTTATGTTCATGGTTATAGCGTACTCTCTGCTACTTACCTACCTTATCCTATCATTTTGTTCCTCTTGACCACACACACCCCCCATATTACTTTCTTCCCATTTCCACTTTGTTTCTGTCCACTCGGAACGTTCAGCATCCCTTGTTACATTCTCTATAAGATAAGATAAAAATCCAACAAATATAGCAGAAACTCCTTATATTCATGGCTCATGTAAGGTGGTTTACCTCCCTAGCATCTACTAAACACTGTTCTATCACTTTAAGGTCAACTGAGCAAGAAAAGTCAACTCCCCATAACTCCCCAATCTCAGTGAAACCATTCTAGCAAACATGGCCAACCGTAAAGTCTAATCCAAAAAAACCTTAGTCTGGTCTAAATCTAACCTATGAAACGTCATGATTGGGGCTATATACCAAAATATAAAAAATACAATAAATAACATAAATCAAAGAGTTAAAATCAGAAATAATGGTAAACTATAGGTATTTGTATCTCAAAGTCTACTGGTCATCTACATTCTCTCATCAGGATGTGCCAAGGATTTTTCACAACAATGACTTGACCTTATTTTTAGGCAAGCCAAGGTTTAGATATGAATGTAGCTGATAAGACCTAAAGAAATCCAGTATGTAGTAATTAAAGTTTTGTGTTTTTGATTAAGGCAGGCTTTATCAACCTACGAAGCCTGATAAAATCATATTATGTTCAAAAGTTTGGGATCATACAAACGGCAGCTCTTAAGCCTTTTAGAAATAATTGTTTCTTTAGAAATGTGAAAGCAGACAATATTGCCAGTCCTATAGAGAAAAGATTTAATATTAGAATGCTACATTTACCCACTAGTCGTATTTAGAAGAAGAGTGTGATACATCCCAGTGGCTAATGCGTTTATGGCCAACTTGAGTATATCCAAGCTTTTTTCTACATGGGTCCCTTTTCCCTCTGTGTTTTGTGGCAGTTGAAGAACAACTGCTAGTCGGGACTATTCATAACAGAAAGCTCTATAATTTTCTTCCCTGTAATGTTTGTTTTGCTGTTTTTGTTCCTGACCAGTGTATTTTATTTCCAGCCCCATTGACAATTGGAACTCTTGGACCTTTGATCTTTACAGGTGACATGGTGAGAAGATTGGTGATAAAGCCTTAGGTTTACCACTTTATTCCATGACAACTCTTACAGGTCCTTCTTCTTTCTTAGAGGTAGATTTCTCCTTCTCTATAGAAAATGTAAAAGGATTTCCTCTATTTCCTTTTCTTCTGTTTGTCTAATAGAAAGGAATTGAGTGTAAATCTACCCAACAGAGATATGGCCACAGTAAAAATCATACAGTGGCTTCGACATCACAGCAATATAACCAAAACTCAAAAAAATCCTGGAGATCTACTTTAACAAACTATTCCTGGAGTTCTTTGCATTTGGAAACATTCATATAGCCAACCATATCAGACCATCGATAAGGAGAGAAGAATTCAATGAACCGTCTAAACAAATCACACGTGGTTATTTTTGTGTTCTCCGGACTAACAGATAATGAACAGCTGGCTCCATTTCTCTTTGCTTTTTTCTTGAATGTTTACCTTGTTTGTGTAGTGTTCAACTTTGGCATGATGTTAATAATCATTACCACCTCCAACCTCCACACTCCGATGTACTACTTTCTTAGTTACCTCTCTTTGGTGGACCTTTTCTACTCCTCCGTTATAACTCCTAAAATGTTGGCTGATCTAATATCTAAGACAAAGCTAATTTCGTTTCAAGGCTGTGCGGTCCAGTTTTTTTTATTTGATGTTCTGGTCGTCACTGAAGCACTTTTACTCTTATCCATGTCCTATGACCGATATGTTGCTATATGTCACCCCTTAATTTATGTCTCAGTTATGACCAACAAAAAGTGCTTGAGTCTGATTTTCCTTTGTTTTTCCATTGGTTTCTTGCAATCCGTAATTCAAACTAGCTGCGTGTTTAGTCTTGAGTTCTGTGGTCCAAACTTCATTGATCATTTCTATTGTGATGTACCACCCCTGCTTATTCTGGCCTGTTCCAACACTCTGCTATGTGATTCAATAACCTTTTTCTTTGTAAGTGCTTGCGGTGTTTGTTCATTAATGATTATCTTGGTGTCATACACATTGATAAGTTATTCCATTTTAAAGATTAAGTCCAGCGAGGGAAGACAGAAAGCTTTTGGTACTTGTTCTTCACATCTCACTTGTGTCTCTATCTTCTTTGGGACTGTTTTTTGCACATACCTGCGTCCTCCTGCCACTGCCTTGGAGAAGCAAGACAAGTCGGCTTCTGTGTTTTACACAGTTATAATACCCATGCTGAATCCTCTTATATACAGTCTCAGAAACCAAGAAGTGAAAAGGTCTATTAAGAAGGCATTTCATATGGGTCCTTGATATGGGTTAGCAGTTGTAAGTATCTTAGGGTGGACAAAACCAACCAAATCCCAACACTTCCCAAAAACAAGTCAATAAAATGCTTAAGCAAGGATGGGGAAAGTTTTCTTTTTGCACATTATCACATACCAGATTCTGCAAATGGCCCAACTCCTATCTGTCCTCATTGAAGTAAGTATTTCACTAAGAGGAGCAGATGTCTACCCGACCCTAGGGAGAGATCTTTTCATTCAAAGCCAACCTTTGCCTTGAGGAAATGTCAAGGTCCTACAAATTCACAAATACAGAGTCATAACTTAGTTTAAAAGAGCAATTTCCACCAGAGACATTATTCATATGTTGTCTGCATGTTCTGTCTTCTTCTTAGGATGTTAAATCCGTTATCATAAATTCCTAATAATGTGAAAAATTAGCTTTCAAAAGACTGGGCCTGCTAAGGATGAAGAGACATTAGAACACAAGGTCTATATCAGGCAACAGAGATTACAAATAAAGCGGAAGTAAACCCAAAACAATAAAAGCACACTTACCTTCAATCCTTCAGATCAGATTTCATTCATAAGGTCCCACGTCGTCCCGGTATTTGTCTTCAGCCCGGTGCAGAGCGAGCACCAGATGCCGACATCTCCTTCTCTCTACTTCCGTATTCTTCTTTCTACATTACCCGAGCTCACACTGCGTAGGTGCATGATCAGGTGACTTAGATTGGTAAAAATAACTTGCCAATCTCACTGTGCATGCTTGAAATCAGCAATTTTTTTCCCTATTGATGAAAGGGCTCCTTCTGTGCATGCCCAAGATGCCCGGGCATGTGCAGAAGGAGCAGCCAAGAGCCCCCCGAGATGCGTGACGTAGGTATCCTGGCCTAGGCCATCAAAAATTAGGAGGGGGGTTCTGCACCTTTTTTTTAATAAAAAAGGGTGTTGCACTTAAAAAAACACTAACAAACAAAATTTTTTAAACAAAAGGTTTTTTTCTAGGTCCAGCCATTTGAAAGCTAATCCACACACCATTAGAAATTTATGATAACAGATTTAACCTCCTAAGAAGAAGACAGAACATGCAGACAATATATAAATATGTCCCTGGTGGAAATTGCTCGTTTAAAGTAAGTTATGACTCTGTAATTTGTGTTTTTAAACCCCTTTTATGTAAGGTAAAAATTCGGAGTTTAGGTACACTTTAATAATAAGGGACAAATTCCTTCTACTTTTTAGCAAGCAGCAAATTACTATTACAGGTATCTGTTGTTAGGAAGAGGCTGCTCAGACTGATCAACAATGACCTGCAAAGTTTGTCAGTAAACCCACTGACAATTGTGCAGCACTGTGGCTCAGTGGTTAGCAATCTGGTCTTTGCAGTGCTAGGTTCAAAGTTTGAATCTTGGCCAGGACACTATCTGCATGGAGTTCCCATTTTTCTTCCCACATTCCCAAAACACACAATTAGGTTAATTGGATTCCCCCCAAAATTGACCTTAGACTGTGATAGGGATATATGACTATGGTAGGGGCATTAGATTAGAAGCCCCTTTGAGAAACAGTTAGTGACATGACCATGGACTTTGTAAAGCACTGCATATTATGTTGGCATTATATAAATACTGTGTAAATATAATAAATAAACTATTTAAAAAATTTTTAGAAGATCTAGATCACAACAGTCAGCAGTTCCAAAACACACACCTAACAAAGAACCGAATCTTGGCAGGCTGCCAGCCCTCACAAAGCAAAGGCTTCTAAGCTGTTAGAAATCAACTGAAACATAACATTAGAAGCTGGATTCATACTATTTGAAGTTAGCACGCAACAAATCATGTTTAACACATTTGAGTTGGTATGCCTTTTTATAACTGCACTGTTCTGCTGTTTATTATATTTTTTTCTTTTTTTTTTTGTATTCAGTTGCAGCATACAGTGATGTGATTAAATCCTATTTGCTTTACTTTCCTATTAATTTGCTTGTTACTGCATTGGGCATTTGGCAACAAGGTAGTATTCTAAAAATACTATACAAATTGAAATGACCAAGTGGGCTAAGATTTTTTCTAGAAGGAACTGGGTTGCTGTAGGATCATGGGCTACTTATTTGATTGTTGTTACTAAAGTGTGACTATCACTTCCAGCCAGGAACCAATCCCTTATCTAAGTTTGAATTGTATGCAATACTTTTCTTGGGTGAATAAAAGGTCTTTTCTATACTGTAGTAAACAAAAACACTATATGGCTAAACATTAGTGACCATGAAACCTATATGAGCTTGTTGGACATCACATTACTAGGGATGAGCGAGCGAGTTTTTAAAACTCGATCTCATGGTGAATTCGGCCATTCTCGCTTACCGAAATTGTAAGCGAGAATGGCCAGTGTAAATTCGCTGATCGAAATCGAAGTTTAAAAAAAAAAATTGCAGGTTGTGCTGATCAATGAATGAAGCCAATGCATTCAATAATCAGCTCAGTGTGCAATCCCCGGCACTAGAGGTTAAATGGGGACAATTCTCCCCATTCAAAACTTCTAGTGCTCTCTGATTGGCTGAGGAAAGGGAAATCCTGATGACACTATTTACCCTCCAATGAATGAATGCAGCCCTGGAAATCCACTGCGATCCCCGGGCACTGGAGGTTAATCTCTGTGCCGGGGATGGCACACAGTAGGGTTCCCAGGGCTGCATGAATGAGTGCAGCCCTGGAAATCCTCCTGTACTGATTACCTGGAACTTCTGATGGGTCAGCGAAATCAGTTCGCCAAAATTTTGCAGACCCATCAGAAGTTCGAGGAAATTTTTCCTGAGAATGCCAGAGACATTCTTGCTCATCCTATTCATTACAAAATCACGGCCTTTGATACAAAGTGCCCCCTTTGTAACTATAATACTCATTGTATAAAACACAGTCTTGTATTATATTATATTTGATTGTACAATGTACTCAAGTTTTTCTTTATTATGGATTTAACGAAATAAATATTTAAATTTTACAACATGGTATAGGTCATTGTGCTTAGTTACCTAAAAAATCTCAAACAGAAATTTAATAATTTTTGAAATTCAACTCAATTTGACCAATATGGTTTGACTGGTTTGAGTTGATTTGTTGTTTTTTGACTGATTTGAGTTAGACTGCCTCCATTATCAATAGAAATGTTTGGTGGCCCAGAAGGGCAGGTAAACTTTAGTACAGATTCTGAATACATCTTCTTGCAATGGATTGAGCCCAAAATCTTCAGACTGCTTCTGTTTTTTAAAAAAAGGAAATGGATTTCATGAATGGTAGAGATTTGGAGGGGATGGGAAATATAAGTGGGCATTTTTGGGCCCAAATGAGATACGTTGACAGTTGTGCAACACCATATATGTTAAGAATAATTCCAAAAATATAGTTCATAAATAGCCTCAGCATGGTGGCTCAGTGATTAGCACTCTTGCCTGTGAAACGGTAGGTGACAGGGTCAAGTCTCGCTCAGGATCCTATCTGTTTGGAGGTTTTCCATGTGTCAGGGTGGGTTTCCTCCCACATCTAAAAAACATGCAGTTCAGTTAATTGGCTTCCCCCAAAAATTGACCTTAGACTGTATAAATGACATATGACTATGGTATTATTATTATTAAACAGGATTTATATAGAGCCAACATTTTACACAGTGCTGTATATTAAATAGGGAAGGACAATAGATTGTGAGCTCCTTTGAGGGACAGTTGGTGACAGGACTATGGACTTTGTACAGCGCTGCGTAATATGATGACGCTATAAAAATACTGTGTAGTATTAAAAATTGTCCATTGTTCTTCCAATATCAGATAGACCTAAGTCTAGAGTTGAGCTTTAACCCAAGTCTAGGTAAACATTGTGAGGAACAGAGGGGGAGAGATCCTGCCCCTCAACTATACAGCTCCTATTGCTTAGAAAAAGCATTAGGACTGATATGAACATGGGGTGCACATGCTTGATGTTTCCCTTTTTCTGGGAACTGAGCCCTAAGTTTGAAAATGGTCTGGTTACAATATTATTTGGAAACATTTTAAAGAGACAATTGTCTTATTAAAAAGAATATGTAGCATGGAGTCCTCTTATTATCCTACCCAATTGCTTTTCCAAGCATGGAGTCTAAATGACTAGGAAACTGGACAGCAAGTGTGCCCCCCTTTCCTGTCCATATTTGTAATAATAACTTGTATACATATGGCACCAACATATTACCCAGCACTTTACAAAGTCACTAACTGTCCCTCAAAGGGGCTCACAATCCAACATCCCTACCATAGTCATGTCATTAACAGAGTTTAAGAACAATTTGGAGGGGAAGCCAACTAACCCAAGTTTTTGGTATGTGGGAGGTAACTGAAGTACACAGAAGATACCCATGCAAACCCCATGCCTTCTCTCAACAGTGGAAATGGACTGGACAGGGGTCTCATAATTGAGGTACAGGGCATTGTCTTCCTGTCCCCTATAATAGATTTAGGGTTTGTTTTGGAGGCCTATTTTGAAACCCTATTAAAAAATATGGAATTTAGGTATCTGCCCCATCATGGGACAAAGGTACATAAAAGACTGAAGCCGACATGTGCCTTTGAATTAGCATTGTCCCACCAACAGTAAGGGCAGTACAGTGGGTCAGGGCTTAGCAATCCAGTCTTTGCAGTGTTGGGTCCCAGGTTCCGAGATTCCCAGCCGGGACATTATCTGCATGGAGTTTGCAAGTTCTCCGCGTGTCTGAGTGGGTTTCCTCCCAAGCCCCAAAAACATGCAGTAAGGTTAATTGGCTTCTACCTAAAAATTGACCTTAGACTACATTAATGACAAATGACTATTGTAGGGATATTAGCTTGTGAGCTCCTTTGAGGGACGGTTAGTGACATGACTTTGGACTTTGTACAGCACTGTGTAATATTATTAATAATGGTGGCCAACTCTATTTGGGAGTTTTTTCACGGATTATTGACTACAGGTGCCAATCCACTTTTGAGGCCTTTTGTCTAAACCTGGGATGTGGATAGTATATGTTCCATAATAAGAACCCTTTAGAAAATAGCTGCCTCTGCGGCAATGAGTGCTGCAGCTATATGCTGGTTGGAAACTGTAAACATTAATATCCAAAATTTCATAAGTAAGCACCCACAATACAGACAGTGATACAGGAGGAGAGGACCCTGCCCCGAAGAGCTTACAATCTAGTAGGTGGGGGGTATGTAGTGGTGGGAAATAGTGATGGTTTCAAATGACAGAAGAAGACAAGGCAAGTTTGAAAAAATGATCTGAGAGTCACAAACTTAGACATTGCTCAAGGAACCCCAGCAAATATTGGAGGAGCCCTATGGTTCCATGGAACCCTGGTTAAGAAACACAACCTCAACCTGTCTCCTTCCTTAATTTCATGTTTTCCTGAGGTTTATCTCACTATTATGTTTTCCTCTTGCTCTCTCCCTTTTTTTCCTCCATTTACCATAATTCCAAATTGTTCCTTTGTACTTGAATATGTTGCATACAAAAAAAAATCCAACAGGTATATCAGAAATTCCTCCTAAAGGTGATCCATGTAATAGGATGTCAGATGGTTTAACTACCCAAATCTATCAAACACTAATATATCAGTTGTTGGACATTTGTGTATTAAGTTAGCTCTCTATGAAGTCTATGTGACATCAATCCAGCAAACATGGTCAAATGTAAAGTCAGATCCAACTAGCCATGGCCTAACATACACCTAACCGATAAAAAAACAGGACATGGGGTGTATCTGTCCCAGTAACACTGTCATAACATAAAATGAATTGTTCAAGACTGGAAACAGTTGATAAAAATTGCAGCTGAGACATGTAACTCAAAGATATGTGTTAGATTTAGATTTGCTTATTATTAGGGTGACATGACCCATTGCAATGCAACCAAGGGATTAGATGTAGAAGTGGCTGGTGAGATCTACACAAGTGGTAATCAAGGTTTTATGTTTTTCATCTGCCAGTTGTTTTTGGACATTATTCTTAGTTAATAGGATAGGATCTAAAATGCAAGGAAGTTAGTTCAAGACTTTCTTGTAATTGAGCTTTTTTTTTTAGGTCATTGTAAGTGATTGTTATTTATAAAACATTTTACCAAAATACTGGAACACCTGTAGCAAAATTAGCAAATACTTCCACTCCTGTAAAGAAAATATATGAAACGTGTCATCATTTGAATGCCACATCTTTTCACCAGCCATGTTTGAAAGAAGAATGCCTTGCATCCCAATGGCCCGTGCATCTACAGTCAACTTGAACCCATCCAAGGTTTTCTTTTCATTCTCCTTGTTACAGTCCGGCTTTGTGATGTATTTCTAGTAAAGGACTAGATAGAATCTGGTCCTATTAACAATGGAAAGTTTTATTCTTTGATAAACTATTCCTGGACTTCTTTGAATCTTCTTTGAAACTTCTACATTTGTTACCTTAGTCAACCATATTAGACAACCATTAGGCAATAGGAGAACAGAAGAAGAAGAAGAAGCCAATGAACTACCAAAACAAAACACATGTGAATATGTTTGTGTTCTCTGGACTAACAGATAATGAAAAGCTTGCTCCTTTCCTTTTTATGTTTTTCTTAAGTGTTTACCTTGTTTGTGTAGTTTTCAACTTTGGCATGATGTTTATAGTCCTTAAATCTGCCAATCTCCAGACTCCAATGTACTTCTTTCTTAGTTACCTCTCCTTGGTGGACCTTTTTTATTCCTCAGTTATAACTCCTAAAATGTTGGCAGACCTTATATCCGAAGTGAAGGTTATCTCATTTTATGGATGTGCAGTCCAGTTCTTTTTCTTTGATGGTCTGGCCGTCACTGAAGCCCTTTTACTATCGTCCATGTCCTATGACCGATATGTAGCAATTTGCTATCCTTTACTGTATGTTTTACTTATCACCAACAAAAAATGGTTGTGTCTTGTTTCTCTTAGCTTTTTTATTGGTTTCTTGCAGTCTGTAGTTCAAACTAGCTGGCTGTTTAGTCTTGAGTTCTGTGGCCCAAACTTCATTGACCATTTCTATTGTGACGCACCACCCCTGCTAACCCTGGCCTGCTCCAACACCCTGCTGTGTAATTTAATAACCTTTTTCTTTGTAAGCGCTTGCGGTGTGGGCTCATTGATAACTATCTTGGTGTCATACACTTTCATCATTTCTTCCATTTTTCAGATTAAATCTAATAAGGGTAGACAGAAGGCATTTGGTACTTGCTCCTCACATCTTTTATGTGTCTCTATCTTCTATGGAACTATTTTCTTCATTTACCTACGTCCTCCTTCTAGTGCCCTCGAGAAGAAGGATAAATCAGCTTCCGTATTTTACACCGTATTTTACGTCATAATACCAATGCTGAATCCTCTTATATATAGCTTTAGGTAAAAATTGCTATTACCAAAGCACTTGTTTTCTGTCACTGATATCAAGAGAATTCTATAGGTTAGCGGTTGTAAATTTTGAAAGCATCTTAGGATTTCTAAAATCTAACCAAACTGTAATCCAACTAAGTCTAACCAAATGTAATGCTCAAGCAAGGATGGAGCTAGGTATTATATGCTCACATACAGATGTCTACAAAGCCACCATTCTTAGGAAGACATCTCTCCATACCTCAGACACAGTTCCTACAGTAACCCCGGATCATAACACTGCCCCCACAGGCACTACAGATCATAACACTGCCCCCACAGGGACCCCAGATCATAACACTGCCCCCACAGATACCCCAGATCATAACACTGCCCCCACAGGCACTACAGATCATACCCCCCAGGCACTACAGATCATAACACTGCCCCACAGGCACTACAGATCATAACACTGCCCCACAGGCACTACAGCTCATAACACTGCCCCACAGGCACTACAGATCATAACACTGCCCCCACAGATACCCCAGATCATAACACTGCCCCCACAGGCACTACAGATCATAACACTGACCCCACAGGCACTACAGATCATAACACTGCCCCACAGGCACTACAGCTCATAACACTGCCCCACAGGCAACTCGGATAATAATAATGCCCCCACAGGCACCCCAGATCATAACACTGCCCTCACATGCTCCCCAGATCATAACACTGCTTCACGGGCACCCCAGAGGAACCCAGATCACAACACTGAGCACACAGGTAGCCCATATTATAATACTGTCCCCACTGGCACTACAGCTCATAACACTGCCCCACAGGCAACTCGGATAATAATAATGCCCCCACAGGCACCCCTGATCATAACACTGCCCTCACATGCTCCCCAAATCATAACACTGCCCTCACATGCTCCCCAGATCACAACACTGAGCCCACTGGCACCCCAGATCATACCACTGCTCCACAGGCAACCCGGATAATAATAATGCCCCCACAGGCACCCCAGATCATAACACTGCTTCACGGGCTCCCCAGAGGAACCCAGATCACAACACTTAGCCCACAGGCAGCCTATATTATAACACTGTCCCCACTGGCACCCCAAGTCATAACACTGTCCCACAGACACCCCGCATCATAAAACTCTCCCACCACCCCAGATAGGCACCCTAGATTATAACACTGCTCTATGGGCACCCCTGATCATAACACTGATCCCACAGGCATCTCAGGTTATACACTGCCCCCACAGGCACCGCAGATCATATTACTGTCCCACAAGCACCCCAGATTATAACACTGCTCCATGGGCACCTAGAGGCACCCAAAATCATTACACTGACTCCACAGGCACCCAGGTCATAGCACTGCCCCCACAGGCCTTGGGACTTAATTTCTTGCCCAGGTAGTGTACATTACATTTACATTACATAGAATATTGAGGACACCATAGAACTCAGGCAGGGGGGCACCATTTGGACATATTTCCAGAAGAGGTTCCAGGATGTCGGGGGAAAACAAATGATAGCGTGAAACAGGAGAATATATGCATTCAGATGCAAACTCAATACATTTTTCTGAGGACACAGGCAAGATTCCTAAAATGTGTTGAAGAAAATTCCATAATGTCCATTATTTATTTGGTTCCAATTCTAAAATCTGCATAGGAACTTTAGTAGACAATATATGTGTGGGACATTTCCTTTGGCAAGAGATAGATATTTGTCTTATATCACCCAATGTATTTTTCAACAAATTATTACCCAGCCATCGTTCTTAGGAAGACATCTCTCCATACATGGCCAGCTTTTGTCTTCAAGACATCTCTTCTTGATCTTGATCTAAAACTCTGGGAAAAAGTATTTTTTATTTCTTCATATGTAAACTGGATTACATGATCAACAGCCCTTTTCATTTCTACATTGATATACATTATATTAACAAGGACCTATGTTTCTGTGTTATCCACCATTCTCCCCAACCCTTTTTAGCTGCGTGCACCACCTGGCACTTTTCCATCCAGGTGTTTTTGGGTTGTTACTAAAAAGTTTGGTAACAATAGGCTGGGTAATATGTTGGCCCTAAATAAATCCTGTTCAATAATAATAAAAATACAGCCACCCACATACAGCTCCTTTACACCCAGCTTAAAAAGTTTCTGGGGAGAACACTGTTATCACTAAGTTATATATTACTCCAGCAGTGATCTTTAGTTTCAGAGGAGGCAGCTTGGGCCTATGAAGTTCATTGAAAACCCGAATCACATTAGAGATGTCATACCTGGGACAGAAAAACATTGGAATACATCATAATACTTAATAAAATGCTATGTGGCAGGATCAGAAGTCCGAATTCTGATTTAATTCTACTCCTTGGCCGAGCTCTGAACACTAGAAGTCACTGACAACCATCAGTAATAAAGCACACACCTAATATTAGGTTTCATTAAAGGAGTCTATAGTTCTAAACTACTTAGAGAAATCTCAGAGCTGTTTAAAACATTTCCTAAAACTTCAAGGTATATTACATTTTTTATAAAATGCTAAAGATAGATTGAAAACACATATCCGTAATGGACAATGTTGAATGGCTTTTGTTCTCCCCCTACGCGTCTACAGAAAAGGTGGGAAAAGGTCAGGTACAGGTCAATTATAGGTAAACACACAAGTCAATGAACTCCACATGACCTCAGAAGCACCTCAAACTAATAATAATAAATCCAAGCATTTGTTCATCCCAACAACCCAGAAGTCCATTGACCAAATAGTTGTGTCTCTGCTGTGCCAGGATACAAACCTACAGCTATGAAATCCCAAAAACTTATGTTCAGACATTACAGGTAAATTCTGGTACCTTTGCAATTGCCTAAATGTGCTGTACACTCGTTTTTTCATACAGATGAATCCCTTATGCTGCCCCTCGCCTTGTGACTTTCAACAAAGGTGCAATGTACAGTCTGAGTTATCAGCAGGGAAAGATGATTTAGGAAATGCTCCCTCCTGTCTGCAGTAGAAAACTGACTTCATTGTTCTAGACTCCTCATCTCAGTCTAGGTATGTCATGTGACGTATGGAGCTCACGCACTTAGTCACGCACTGATATTTAGTTAGACCTCCTTTGCCTTTGATTACGGCACATATTCATTTTGGTATTGTTTCAATTTGGTTAACTTACTAAAACAACCCCGAATCATACCATTCAGATGCAGCCTCAATAGATTTTCCTGAGGAAAAGTCTAAAATGCTTTCCCCCATTTAGCAAATGAAAGAGAAGGGCATCCAAGCCACTAGAATAATTTGTCTGCACTACAAACTCTTTACTGAAATCAACCATTTCTTTACACAGTGCAGTATAAAGACGCCTTTGGAATGTCATTTTTGCTTCTGGAGTCCGTTTGACCATTGTGGATGCTTGGACTTCTGTAAGATCTGCCAAAATAGGTTACAATGATGGCAAAATTGGATAGTAATCTTCAATAGTACCCAACCAATCCTCTTTAAAATCATCCATCACTGTCTGAACTTTGTGTAGACATGTTTTCTTGTCATCATTGAAAATAACCACATCATATAGGTGTCACACTTGGGGAGACAAGGCCACTAGGGGGAGCTATGGCTTGCATGGGAGGGGTGCGAGCCCTGAGAAGGGCCAAGGCGCGGAGTCTAAGCAGTAACCAGGTCTTCTCCAGAGCCTCTAGTGGTAAGGATGTTGTGCTGCTGGTTACTGCCAGGTTGCAGTTCTTGGGCACACCAAGGTGGGCAGGATGAAACACGAAACCAAAACACAAAGCTGGCGATTAGTCAAGGAAGGCCGGGGTCGAGGCAGGCAGCATACAAGAGAGGTCAGGTCACATGCCAGGGGTCAAATACCAGGGATCCAGGAAATAGACACCAGTGACACAGGGGCCACTGCAGACACAACAAAAGAAATACTGGATTAGGCAACAGGTGTACAGGAAGTAGCTGAACAGAACTAGAGGCTCGGCACTAGTGAAGACCTGTTGCACGAACAATGAGTGCTGTGTCTGAACAACTTAAATAGCAAGTGTTAAATAAGAAGCTGTTTCCTGATTGGCCAGCAGGTTGGACACAGCTTATAAATCTTGGGAATGTAGGCCCACCCAGCGCCAGAACTGCCCGCGTGCGCAGGAGAGAGATGCCTACACTTAAGTGAGGAAGAGGTAAGTGTGACACTAGGTGTCATCTACACCCGTGGTTCAAAAGTCCATCTCATGTACAGACATCATTGTTAGACTTTTTTTCTTTTCTGGCCCAGAAATTACAAAGGCTCGTCAGCAGTCGGGGATGTCATATTACCAACACTTCCATCCTCTAAACTCAACGATGGAAGGAGGAACTATTGGATATGTACTAGAAAAGCTGCATGTATTGAACAATACAGACCTTTTTCCCATTGACATTACAACTATACTCAAATTGTCCTACTCCAGAACATTTTCATGTGACGCTAACATTCTTCTTCACGTGTTCTTGTGGTATAGGTTCCATGGTGACACATCTAGATTCATAATCTCTCATAGTTGCTTCTATCCAACAAATAAAGTCAGCTAATGATAGACAGGAGGTCTTCCGTATATAATCTTCACATTTACTACGGGGGAGTATAGGTTACCCAATAATCTTTCGTTGATGCTTCTGCAGTTGAATGGAAATAAGAGGTCCAACTTTCAAGTGCTCCACTTCATCAGCCAAGCTATAGGGCATAGCCGCAATATGCCACTCTCTCTACTGCATCTCACAATAGACTAGAGAAAAAGACTAAAGAAAAGTTGGGGTTTGTTTCTACTTGTTCTTTCCTTATCTTCGTCCTTTGTAAAGAGGTCACAGGGTGCGTTTAGCCTCCATTACCGTGGATGAAAGTTTATTGACCAAAGACTACAATACCAGCTGGACAGTGCTCATCATCCAGACTAAATGGTGTCTACATGGAGTCTAATAGCTGTAGCTGACATCAGCCCTTTCTGGAAGATAATCCTGAAGAAGTATGCTGAACACAATTAATATTTGGACACAAAATATGGAGGACATTAGTAGAAACCAGTTCAATTTATAAAATAGGCAGAGCCTTTCCTATAACTTGAGATTGATAAATGGATGGTAACTTAAAATACTGTGATAAGATACCTTTATGTAGTAAATTTGCCAATCTTTAGGGTTAAATCATAGTATAGTATTGTACTCAATCACTTTTGGGAGAATGGGACACATACTTTTGGCCCTATAATATATTTGTGAAGAATTGTTACAAACCACTAAATTATACTATTTTAAGGACCAGAATGTACTATGATTAGAAACTGTCTCAGGCCTATACAATATGGGAGACTAGAAAGAATGTTCCCTAGTTAGGAACCTTGTGTATAATTTTTGCTTTATACTATACAGTCTTTGTATATATTATTTAAAGTAAAACAAATTATACCGTTTTTAGCAGTGTTCCTTATTGCAAAGGGAGTAATCAGTATTATCAGAGGAATCCTATGTCGTAGAGTCATATATCTATCACACAAGAAATGCTCCCTGGAATAAATTGTTTAAATATAAAAAGAGAACAGGATCCCTACATTTCATCATGAATCAGATAACAGGAAAGACTTGTTGGCTTGTATTTTGGGAGTGTGATCATGGATAACATTTTCCAGGGAATAGTCATATGCTGTTTATATTTGTGTTTCTAGTGTGTATAAAAAGTGTTCCAAGTAAGTAAATTACGTGTATTTTCCTATGCGATATGGTTTTGTTTAAAATGACCAATTTTCTGGATTTATACTGTAGGACTCTTAGTTGGGTAGAATTTCAGCCCATAAAGCAGTTTGTCTATTGTAAAAATAAAACAAAAGATTCCAAACTTTTATTTACTCAGAGTAGCATTTTCGCAACTTTTTTGCCCCAGAAAAACCTTGGAAATAATCTCCAGGAACCTTTGTTAAAAAACATTCATTTTCTGCTGAATGGGAAATTTGTTTTGTGAGTTCATGTCTAACACCAGCCATGGTTTTGTCCCTGGTCAAATTTTGAACAAAAAAAAATCCATCACAAGGTACAAGAGCACCTTAGTTAGAAACTCTATTTAACTTTTTTTTCAAAACAAGCACAAAAAGAAGGGTCAGAAGTCATAGCTCTAAATATGTGTACAAATTGAGTTCAGGGCACAGCAAGATGGGCAAACTAAAAGATAGTTTTGGAATTCACACATTCATGTTCTACTCTCCAACATAAATATAAAACAATATATATTCCCCAATATCAATAAAGTATGCATATAGCTAGTGGGTGTAAAGGCTTCATATACAATGACAGTTGTCTATAGGTTGAAAAATAAATACAAAACAGTGCTCGTCCCAGCACCCTTTAGCCAGGCGCAACACCTGGCACTTTTCAGGAAACACCCGACTACTATAGAGTTGGGTCACAATATAGGCCATCAACCACCTACGGTTTCTTCCCAGTCATTTTAAAAAAGCTTCTGGGGATAATACTGCAAAACCTGCATTTACAGAGCCCAAACTGATCCTGAAAAACGATAAAATAGTTCCTAAACCCCCAAGGAAAATATTTCCTAAATCAACCATTGGGTTCTCTCCAATCTGGTCTTCGTACTTATGATTTATGTACTTGAACCATATGTATTTTACGATTCTTACTGTGAGGAAACATTTCCATAACTAGAAGTCGTCAGTTGCAATAACCTTCAGTAGAACAATTTTGTACATTGTATGGGTCACTTAATAATTTACATGTGAGATCTAAATGTGCAATTTTCTGTCATTTTAGTTTAGGGCTGCATGGTAAACGTGGGATTGGCCATAACTAGTCTTCAGTTTGTAAATTTTAAAAGTTATGTAACTTCAACAGGATAGCTGTGAGGATTTTTGAGTTGACGGGGCTAACTAATAACAGATGACTTGTCCTGCTTCTTGTTTCCATCTTCTTACTTGTTTACATCATCTCAATATTGGCAAATTCCACATGATGTTCCTTATCCATTAATCTTCTAGAGTTCGGACTCCCTTATACTACTCCCTGAGCTTCCTTTCTCTGGTGGATCTCCTTTAAACCTCAACTATAACACCTAAAATGCTGGCTGATCTCCTATCCCAGAGAAAGACCACATTATTCATTGGCTGTGCAATAAAACTTTTCTTTTTTGCTACAATGGCAGTGACAGAAGCTCTCTTACCTTCTACCATGTCCTATGACCGATACGTTGCTATCTGGCACCCTCGACACGTTTGGTGCCTGGCCCCTTCAGCCATATGTGGAAATTCCCCTTTATATTAGAGGTCCGTGTTTAGTACATCTCTGGCTAAAAAGATCCCTGGGTTTATGCAGTTGGCACTGCCAAGTGTTGTTGGCCCCATGAACTGTGATACCAAAACCAACTATGCCAGGTAATGTAATTGAACTAATTTGATATTTAAAACAAATGGTTCCACTTGTCTTTTATCGGAGCAGTTTGCCTAATACTCCTAAAAAAGAGATAATTAGATATGCAAGGTTTTTTTCCTTAGACTTTTTTTTAGGGATTTTTAAGGAACAAAGGACTATAAAAATACCTTTTATTTAATTAATCAATGCCAAAAAATAAAATAAGAGTAATTGATTTTAATGAGATTTGCCATGAACTTCAAAGAATGTTTGCCAAACCTAGGGTAAACCGATACCAAAGTGAACTTAACTTGGCCTTCTTCAACACTAGCCAGGGCTTGAAATCTCCAATAAACTTCTGTTCAGTTCCTCTACAGAACTTTATTAAGTACTGATCTTTATCTGTAATCATAAAAAAGTATAACAGCACAATTTCAGAAGGATGTCAGCTATAGCACCCATGATATTGGTGTCCCATGTATTCCAAGTATTTCAAAACTTTGGCTCCCAACTCTGGTTCTGGTTGTTGGAACCTATTTAAAATTTAGAGCATTGATTTGTGGTACCAGGTCAAACATCAGCCCTGGCCTGTTTTTGTTTTGCCTTTTGAACAAAACAAATCCCCATCATGAGGTTAAAAATCACGTCACTTTGAAACTCTGTGTACGACAGTAGGAGAAGAAGTCACTGTTTTGAGTATAATATGAGCCATATAAACACCAGGATTTGTTCAGCAAGAAAATAAGACAAGTTGGACTAACCTGAAAAAAGACCTGGACTCCACTGGTTGGCAGAACACAAAAATACAACAAGTTCATATCCTTCACTTCAGTTTATGGGACCAAACTGTATGATGAAAATGTTTGCAAAATTACTAAACAGCCCTTAACAATAAGGCAAACATGTAGCTGCATGGTATAAAGCCTTCATGTGCAATGCCACTTATATATATTCGTAAGCTCTGGACAAGGTTTGTAGAAGAACTGAGGAAGATTGCAAACCCAAGTAGTGTTGAACGCAACCAAGTTCAGTTGTCTCTGGGTTCGGGGTACCCTAAGTTCAGCAAACATTCTTTGAAGTTCATGGCAAACCCCAACAAAGCCAACAATGGACAAAATCTTGCATATTTTTATTTTATATACAACATATTTTTTGTTTAACAGTAAATGCAAACTACTATCAAACAAAAGAACCATTTTTTAAATAACTAATTGGGTCAATGACAAAAATAAAACAGCTGATTACAAGAAATGTAAAAAACATTTTTGGTATACTTTTTTCCAAAGAGGAAAAATCTGTTCCAATTCTTCTATGATGATTGAATATTCACTAGGTCAGCAGCATGATATCCCCATCAATCTGTGCTGTTGGTATTTATAAATATGAATGGCCAGTTATATTTTGCACATTTAGATTCAAACTTGGCTCTTTTCTAACAAAATCTACCGAGCTGGCTAGAACTACTTTTCAAGGAAGTCTATTGCATGTTTTACAATTCTTACTGTGAAGAAGCCATTCCATAGCTGGAGGTTAAATCTCTTTTCTTCCAGACACAAAAAGTGTCTCTTTGTCATTCACAATAACCTTAAGTTAACAACATTGCACCATCGTTTGCACCATTTAGCTATTTATACAAATAATATTTAAATGCAAAATGTTCCACATTGTGTGTTGTGGTATTGGCTATAGTTGACCTTTCGTTTATATATTTTATTTTGCCACCAGATAAACCTATGAATCTCAAAAACAAGACAACTGTCAACATTTTTGAGCTGGCAGGTCTGACTAATGACAAATAACTTATCCCGTTCCTTTTTCCAATCTTCCTGCTTGTTTACATCATCTCAATATTGGCAAATTCTGGCATGATGCTCTTGATTTATAAGTCTTCAAATTTTAGGACTCCAATGTACTACTTCCTGAGCTTCCTCTCCCTGGTGGATCTCCTTTACACCTCCACTATAACACCTAAAATGCTGGCTGACCTTCTTTCCCAGAGCAAAACCATTTCATTCATTGGCTGTGCAATACAATTTTTCTTCTTTGCTATAATAGCAGTCACGGAAGCTCTCCTACTTTCTACCATGTCCTATGACCGATATGTTGCTATCTGCCACCCTCTTCACTACGTCTCAATAATGACCAAAAAGAAATGTTTGAGTCTGATTCTTCTCAACTTTTCCATTGCTTGCTTGCAGTCTGTAGTGCAAACCAGCTGTTTGTTCACCTTGGAATATTGTGGACCAAACTTTATAAACCACTTCTACTGCGACGCCCCACCCCTGCTCAGTTTGTCCTGCTCCAATACTCTTTTGTGTGATTTGATAGCCTTTTTCTTCGTAAGTACTTGTGGTGCAGGTTCATTGATGACCATCTTGGTCTCCTACGTGCTCATTGTTATATCCATTTTTAGGATTAAATCCAAGAAAGGACAGAAGAAAGCCATTAATACGTGCTCCTCACATCTCCTCTGTCTCTCCATCTTCTACGGGACAGTGTTCTTCATCTATTTGCGCCCTACAGACCACAACTTTGAAGAACGAGACAGAGTGGTTGCCATTTTGTACACAGTCCTGATACCGATGCTCAATCCTCTAATATACAGCTTAAGGAACCAAGAGGTGAAACGGGCTATCAAGAAAGCAAATATGCCTCTGATTCGGTGAGATTTGGTGGTGCAGCCTAAAGTTAGCATTATCTAGAGAAACAACAAAAAGATTTCCATTTATAACTTTCCAAATGATAATTGCCTAATTTCGGTTACTAACCCAATTAAAGCATGCAGATAGAGATTTTTTTGAGTTGAATATTGAATCCAAGTCTGTAACTTGTCTTCACATCCCACTGTAATGAAAGCAGGCACAGCCTATATAATGGTACCAATGCTACTTTGAATTTAGAAGCAATAAAGCATTGTCACACCTTCACAGAAAGTGGCAGGAATTGGATATCACTGGCGGAATCAACAGATATCTGTGAGATTTTGCAGGTTGTCTAAAGAAAACTGCAGAATACCTTACACTTAGGTGAGTAAAAAAATTAATAATGGGAGACCAAATCTCTACTTCAAACTTTACCTGAAATCCAACTTTCAGCCTGTATACTTTACAAGCAGAAAATGTGAATATCTATGGAATGGGACTCCACAAAGACAAAATAAAAGTTTGTAGAGCCAAAGCAAAAAGTAATTTATTGAAAATCCACAAAGTAAATTTAATGTAGTCACTAATCCAAATCTCATTTCCAGACTCATCTACTCAACCTGTGTCTGAAGATGTGATATGGATTGGTGACTACTTTTTGAGTCTTTTCAATAAAATACCGTTTTGTTTTTTCTTAGAGTGAACTTTGGTAGTCACTTTAAATTGTCAGCTTTGCTTGATTTACCAAAATTTATTAAG
Source organism: Pyxicephalus adspersus (assembly GCF_032062135.1). Taxonomy (NCBI): domain Eukaryota; kingdom Metazoa; phylum Chordata; class Amphibia; order Anura; family Pyxicephalidae; genus Pyxicephalus; species Pyxicephalus adspersus. The sequence continues at coordinate 3,477,672 of NC_092859.1, forward strand.
TCATTCAAAGAATACATATTGTAACAAATGGTCTTGGAAAATGTTCTGATAAGGGTTGTATGTTTGTACCTGGTCCCTACTGCCACGGGCGGAAAAGGGCAGCTCAGCCTTGTTGCTGGGGCCCCTAAACTGAATAGCTGTCAGCCATCAACCATTAAGAAACTAATAACTATAAGACATAGCCCTGGCTATCTCAGATGGGAAAACTTTATATAGTTGCATGTGTTCCTATTCATTAACTTACATTATCTTACAGCTGAGTTTGTGAAAGAAGACAAGTAGGTGTCTGTATTTACTCCTGGATGATACCAGTCCTCAGTCCAAATACATATAGCCTGAGGAAATAGGAGGTGAAAAAGATGGAGATAATGCACAAATCTCACTAATAATACTTACACAGCTTTATAATCAGCTAGCAAATAATTCATCTTTTCTTGGTGTGGTTCTGTGGTTGAATGGAACAGAGAGGTCCAAATTTCAAGTGTTCCACTTTATCAGCAAAGCCATGGGGAATGGCCACAATGTTCCACGCTCTTTGCTGCAATATTAACTAATTATAAATGCTGGGTATTGTATCTCCCTGTGCTTTCCTTTCCTTCCTTTCCTCCTTTTCCTTTGCTTTCTTTCATATTTCCATCCTTGGGTGAAGTGAATATGCATTCCATTATATTCAGCTCCTCTTTGGACTGACAGTTCCACCACACCGGCTACATGAAGTCTAATAAGTAAGTAGCTGTGTTCCATCTTATAGAGTTTCGCACTGTCAGCTCTCTGTATAAGACGAAGGAGGATAACCTAGGAAACATTTTCAAGAATAAAAGTCCCCAGTCCTCCCTTTATATTTGGATACAAGTAAACAATATAGGACTTTAATAAAAAAAAATATTAATGGAATATAGATAATAATTCCAATAGCTAGAGATGGATATATGTCTTATAAAAAATGTCTTATTAGATGTCCACAAACTTCTGACCATAGAGTATATTTGTAAAGTATTGCCACAAACCACTAAACTGTGCTACTTTTGTTATAGACTACAAAGTACCCTCACCAGGATATACAAAATGAAAGGCCTGAAAGAATGTATACATGTACAGGATCCCGGCTTAATACCCATGTGTATCAATCTTGCTTTACACTGTACTGTCTTTGTATGTATAATATAAAAATTAAATAAATGATGAAATAATCATCAGTGTCCATAATGCGAGGGATCTTATCCCTAGGTTTCTGATTTAAAAGGTTTGATCCTTGAATCAGTTTCTGGAGTGAATGGGTTGAATCTAAAAAGAAATGATGAACAAAAGCTCAAGTCTCCCACACCAATAGTTATATTTCGGGCAGGTAAGGGAGTGATTTTAAAATAAAACATACTTGTATGATGAAAAGAAGACACAGGTAAATGAAACACAGCATCAATTGCAATAAATTGCACAAACATATTGATTTCCTTATTTGCCTAGCCGTGGATGCTCGAGCTACTTCTTCTTTGTAGCATCTACATTGCTTGTCAAGCTGAAGACTCCTTTTCAAATAGACAAACTAGAGTTCCCCTTCATTGTATACAAAGTTCAGAATACACAATATGTATGAATACATGCCTAAAGTTGTGTGTAAATTCCAAATTCCTTTGTGCTCTTCATTGGAGTCTTGGCATCTACAAAAGTCGTCTTACTACTTCTCTTTTGAAATCTTCAGAACCTGATTTACAATTACGATCAGTCTTTTACCTTTTTTTTTGCTACTGTAGAAGTCTATAAATCAGATTGTGACAATGAGGACTTATTTTATTTTCAGGCACGTTTAACCAACAATAAAAAAAGATGAATTGATATGCAGAATCCCCAACCACTCATAGACTTTAATGGGGCTTTGCCATTATCTAATCTTAAGCAAAACAAACTTTGGATGCACAAAATAAACCTGTGCGCCCCACTAGCCAAGATATGTCCTCTCCAAGCTTTGCTTCAGTTGATACAAAAAATCTTAATATCCATATGTAAATCTTAAAAAAATATGGTACACTACAATTTTAGAAGGAGGTCAGCTATAGAAGTATCAATGTTTCTTTTAATACAGGGTGCACCCATGGCATTGGAATCACAGAGCATTCCAGATTTTCTACAAAGGAAGCATATTCGAAGGGATTTTCTTTAGATGTTCTGTACACCTAATCAATTTGCTGAATATCTAACATTGTAGTGTAAACAAATACCACTTAGGGTAGATACACATATGCAATAATTGTCGTTGGAAAGGATCTTTTTTTCTTTCACAATCCTTTCCAATGACAAACGACTGAGCGATGCATGAACTAGTTCTGTACATACTGCACCATTCTGCTCTATAGAGAGGTGATGGGGAGAATGACGGAGTGGCACCCCACTGTGGTCTCTCCCCTTCCTTTACATTACTATGGTTCATCGTCCGTGGATCCACCAGGACGGTTGTTGCATGATGGGAGCCAAGCACTATACACACGCAAGATTCTGGTCCAATATCAGCATTGAGCTGATTATCGGACGAGAACTATTGCACGTGTGTACTTAACCTTATTCATCTTTTTTTATCCAGGGCTTTGTTTTGTGGGTTCAGGTCTAACACCAGCCATGGTTTTGTCCCTGGTCATATTTTGAACTGACCAAACAAATCCTTCACAAGGTATAACACCACTTTAGTTAGAAACTCTATGTATTTTTTTTTCAAAACAAGCACAAAAAGAAGGAGCAGAAGTCATATCTGTAAATATGTGTACAACTTAAGTTCAGGGCACAGCAAGATGGGCAAACAGAAAAAATAGTCTTGGAATTCATACATTTATGTTCTACTCTCCAACATATATAGAAAAAAATATATATTTCCCAATATCAATAAGGTATGCATATAGCTAGTGGGTGTAATGGCTTCATATACAATGACAGTTGTATATAGGTTGGAAAATAAATACAAAACAGTGCTCGTCCCAGCACCCTTTAGCTAGATGCAACACCTGGCACTTTTGAGGAAACACACCCACTGTTTTTGGGTGACTACTATAAAGTTGGGTCACAATAGAGGCCATCTACCACCTACAGCTTCTTCCCAGCCATTTTTTAAAAATTCTGGGAATAATACTGCAAAACCTGCATTTACAGAGCCCAAATTGATCCAAAAAAAGGAAAAAAAAATAGTTCCTGATCCCCCAAGGAAACTAGGTATTTCCTAAATCAACACCATGGGGTTCTCTCCAATCTGGTCTCGGTACTTATGATTTATGTACTTAAACCACTACAATTCTTACTGTGAGGAAACATTTCCATAACTAGAAGTAGTCAATTGCAATACCCTTCAGTAGAACAACTTTGTACGAAGTTCTTTGTATGGATCACTTAATAATTTACATGTGAGATCTGAATGTGCAATTTTCAGTCATTTTAGTTTCGGGCTGTATAGTAAACGTGGGATTGGCCATAACTAGTCTTCAGTTCGTAAATATTTTTTTCCCAGCAGAAAAAGTTATGAACTTCAACAGGATAGCTGTGGGGATTTTTGAGTTGGCGGGACTAAAAACAGATGACTTGTCCTGTTTCTTGTTTTCATCTTCTTACTTGTTTACATCGTCTAAATAATGGCAAATTGCGCATGATGTTCTTGATCCATTAATCTTCTAGGGTTCGGACCCCCATGTACTACTCCCTGAGCTTCCTTTCTCTGGTGGATCTCCTTTAAACCTCCACTATAACACCTAAAATGCTGGCTGATCTTCTATCCCAGACAAAGACCATAGTATTCATTGGCTGTGCCAAATGGTCGCCATTTTGTAAACAGTCCTGATACCGAAGCTCAGTCCTCTTATATACAGCTTAACAAACCAAGAGGTGAAACAGGCCATCAAGAAAGCAATACGCAAGAACCCCTGATTCAGTCAGCTTGTAATAGTGCAGATAAGCCTAAAATAAACATTATCCAGAGAAGACAAGGAGATTGCCATTTCCATCTCTGCAAATGCCAATTGCCTAATATTTTGAGGTAGTAACCCAAAGCAAGTTTGCAGATAAGGACTTTTTTGATTTGCATATTTTATCAAGGACATTAATTCTTGTTACAATCTGCAAACACAGTCAATAGTAAATTAAACTTGATCCAACTAATCTATCCAATCATGTTCTATTCCATCACGCATGCCTATAGATTTAAAGGTTATGTTTCTGGGTAACTCCTCTTCTAAGCCACATCCCACCCAAATGTTTCAGTACAGAACATACAGGTATTTTTATAAAAGACATCCAGAGTTCAAGCACACTTTACGGCATGCAACTAAATGTTATAGTAGATGGTTAGCAATTGCAGGTCCGTCTAGAAAAGGTTCTTGGGTCCCTGGTAGTTAATGTGATTTTTCTTGATTTACTAAACTATAAAAATGTTATATTTATACATTTTGTGACAATTGGACTTGGAATGGAAGGAGATGTTCTGGGACGGGGTGTATGTTGTAGTACTGGAGATTAAACCAATCCACGTCAGGTTTGGTGCCTGGCCTCTTCAGCCATAAGTGAAAAAAGGCAGGGCGGCCTTGTAGTTGGAGAGACCCAAACTGAATTAGTCATCAACTATTGAAAAACTACTACCAGACAGTCCTTCCCTACTCCAGAAGGAAAGTCTACATATCGTTTTCAGGAAACGATATGTAGAAACAAACTCACATTAGCATCTGGGTTTCCCATATGTCTCTGTCCAAGAATTCTGGAGTCCTTATAACTTACTGTAATGTAACCTAAAATGAATAAAACATGTCAGCTTTCCCAACTATCTCCTATGAATTATAAAACATCTTCTGTCTATGTAACGAAAATAATGAGAGGAAGGTATTTGTAGCCTAATTCAGAAGAGCACCCTAGAGTGAAAAGATGCTCCTCCAAAAAAAAAAAGTACAGTGGGTATAGGGTTGTTGTCCTAGGACAATTATACTTATACTGGCACCAGGTGACTAAAAATAAAAAAGTATTATATAAAGCAGTGTTTCTGAACCAGGACTAAGTGGAACCGTAGGGTTCCTCCAGAGGTAGCTAGGAGTTCCTGGAGCAATGTGTAATTTTTGCCTCTCTGTAAGGAAGACATTCTTCTTAACGGCCTGCAATGTACGAGGCATTTGTTCTTAATGACCACTAAGTCAACAGACAGTTAGCTGTGGATATAGTAATTATTGCAGGGGAGAGCAAGCCGAATCTCGCTGAGTGTCATTCCCCTGGAATGGCGAACTAGGGGTACCCTAAAATCACTTTGGGTGTGGGAACCCACTTTGATTTTTTGCGTACACAGGCACATCACATGCTGATTTAGCACATCGCCTTCATTCTGCATTAGCTGTGGCTAGTTCAGTTGGGCAATTTTTTACTCTTGCCCAGTGTGTTATGCTCTGTGCACTTATTTTTTATGTATTTTTCTCTTAGTCACTGTCATTGTTGTGGTCGTGTGCCACTTTTTTGATGGAGGGTGCTATTCCCTTATGGGCTAGCCCTGAAGTCTTGTGGAGTACTTTGGCCTTATGGTCAGGTACTCTCCCCTACTGGGAGTCTCTCTTCGGGAGAGCTCCCAGCCTAGTATCTGGTGGGACTGCCTATGCAGTCCCATAGAGAAAAGGACCCCGTCTGATGGGCTAGTAGGTCCACTTCAGCTTCGGCTGGAGGGTGCCCAGCCCTCGTTAGGAGCCTCGCTTCGGGGGGTCTGGGGAAATTGGATGGCCCTTCCTCTTTGGAGAAGGGATCACAATAGTACCCCAGTGCACGATTTTTGTGTGGTGTTTTTGCACTTGCACTTTTTTTTACGAGCACAGGGTTTTTGTTTAGGGAATCACATTACGCGAAATTCATTAAAAAAAAAAAAAAAAAAACAATATTTCAGGGGTTCCTGGAAAACCTAAAAGTTTGTTCAAGGGTTCTCCCATGTTAAAAGGTTGAGAAACTCGGATATAAAGCATAGACAATCCAAATTCACCTAACATAAATGTATTATTGTTATCTATTTAACAGGTCTAGCAAAGGACAATTATTTATTGATGCCCACTAATTATTTTTGTATACAGTGAAAGTGTTCCATAGATGAGGGATAATCACCCACTAATTGGCTCCTTTGCAAATTGTAATATTTGCAGATTGTAGGCCGATGAGAATAGTTGTTCATCATATAAAAACATCTCTTTGACACAGAATTAGAAAGCTTTGCAGATCCTGACAACTGGATATCAGAGAGGTAAGAGAGCAAAGATTAAGTCCCTTTATTCCTCAACCTTCGATTCCAAAACAAATTTCTTCTATTCCCCAACACATCCAAAATAAAAAATCTACAAAACACAACTGAGTTCATATTCAATAAAACCAGCTTGCTTCACTGGTGCATTTGTTAAGCCTACTCTTCTATTGCCTTCATCCAATCCAGTCACTATTCATTCTACCTATGGATGCCCCATACTTCTATTACAAATACAGGCCTCTGGAACATTTGCCAAATTTATATCCCATTTTAAACATTCACCCATTTCAAAAGCAGACTTGAAAATCAGTATTTTTCTCAGAAGATTTTAGGCTGTGACCCAACTTCAGTAACCACCCAAAAACAGGCAGGTGGTCACTGAAAAGTGCCAGGTGGTGCGCCCAGCTAAGGGGCCGGGGAGAACACTAGAAGGGTAGCTAATAAGACACTTCCATAAATTGTTGCTACAACTAATATAATCCATTAGCCTACAAATGACCCAATATTCAGTTTTTGGGGTCAGTTATGCTAATGTAAATCTAAATTCTAACTGGTGGCCATTGAGTGTGTTCCGAGTACTAGCTATCACAAATAGAACCCAAAAGTTTTTTGTTCATGATGGAATATCTAGAGATTATATTAACATGAAACCTGTAGATCTAAAGACATTAAAAACAACCCAAAAAAGCATTTACATATTCAAGTTGTCATGGAATTTCATTGACTAGGTTTACATTTACTTTAAGAATAAATAGTTAAGGCACTGTTTAGGAGTTAGAGGGTTGAGTTAAGGGGTTAGGTTATATGTCAGTACGTTTTAACATCACATATGTGGCATTAGTTGCTTTTGACTGAAGTTAACCTGCTTCTGACTTGCATTTGGGCAATTTCAAGATGTTTATCTATTCCCTTAGACTTAGCCTGTCAACGCAAGCTTGGGCCAGTTAGGATTTAGAAGGTCGAGTTTCAAGGCTGTGGCTATTTCATACTTTGTATCAGAGCTTCCCATGCACTGTTCAGGTGTTGACTCGGTTCTGATCAACCATCACTGGCTTTTTAAAATTCCCGTTTCCCGACAGATGTTGAACCCTAGAAACACTTTCCAAGTTCTACACCATCAAGATTTTCATCAGTTGCTGTTGACTTCTCAAGAAGCTTTCACAACCTTCAGCTCCTGCCCAACATTTTCTGAAGGATAAAGAGCCACTTAAAAACTGTGAAGGTTTGCAGTATCAACAATAAATAGATAGATAGATAGATAAATAGATTGTACTGACCTGTAATTGACATTCCACTACAGACAACATCATGTCAAAAATAAACAAGACTCAAGTCAACTTTTTCCTATTTTCTGGTTTGACCAACGATGGAACCCTCGTCCCGTTCCTATTCATATTGTTCACACTTGTCTACACTTTGACCGTTGTTGGCAATTCTGGCATGATAGCTCTGGTTCACACCACCTCTAGGTTTCACAGTCCAATGTACTATTTCTTGAGTTACCTATCCATGGTTGACCTGTGCTACTCTTCCGTGGTAACACCCAAGATGTTGTGTGATCTGTGGGTCGAGATAAAGTCCATCTCGTATAATGGCTGTGTCATTCAGCTTTTTTTCTTTGCTGGCTTGGCAGTCACAGAGGCTCTTCTGCTGTCAGGGATGTCGTATGACCGATACGCCGCTATCTGCCACCCTCTCCGCTATAACTCAATAATGACCAGGAAAAAATGTTGGGGTTTGGTCCTCCTGGCTTCTTCCATTGGCTTCTTGCAGTCTTCAGTGCAGACTAGCTGTGTGTTCAGTCTGCATTACTGTGGACCGAACAATATAGACCATTTTTACTGTGATATCCCTCCGATACTCAAATTGTCCTGCTCCAAAACTTTTCCATGTGACACTGTAACAGTTTTCTTCACATGTTCTTGTGGTATAGGTTCCGTGGTGACAATTCTAATCTCGTACTGTCTCATAGTTGCTTCTATTTTAGGAATTAAGTCAGCTGAAGGTAGACAGAAGGCCTTCAGTACATGTTCTTCACATATCATGTGTGTTTCCATCTTCTATGGCACGGTATTTTTCATTTATCTACGTCCTCCTACTGCTGTGTTTGAAAAAAGTGACAAGGTGGTGTCTGTATTCTACTCGGTGATGATACCAATGCTGAATCCACTTATATACAGCTTGAGGAACCAAGAGGTGAAAAAGACCCTGATAGAAACCATACTTAAACCTTACTAATAGGAACTGAACACATTTTAAACAGCTACCTAATGATCTATCTTTGTTGGTGCTTCTGCAGGTAAATGGAAAAAGAGGTCCAACTGCGAAGCCATGGGGCACAGCCACAATGTCTCTCCGTTGCATCTCAATACTAACCAAGAAGAAAAGTTGAAGACAGTATCTTGTTCTTTCTTTGCATTTTCTGATCTTCACCAAGGACTGTATGAAGACAATCAGTCTGTGACTGGACATTACATCTGGCTCCTCTTGCTACTTGTCTGGTTGATCAGACCAAACAGCATTGGCTGATTAGTACTCAATAGCCATTATGGAGTCTATGATCAAATATATGCTAATAAATCATATTTTTCTTGATGATTATTCATATTTTCCAACAATCCTAATGTCAAAATGATGAGGAACTTTAAGTCTTAGAAAAGTAATGGATCAATTTACTATCCAACCCGTCCCAATTAGCTCCTTTCTTTGGTAGAGTGGTCCAAAGCACCAGAGACCATTCCCAAACTTGGTTACCTGAGGAAACCAAAGGTGATTTTCCACACTTTTGTTATAGTCATGGGGTCAAGTGTACACATTAGGAGAATATTAAAAAAATATCTCCAGGGCTCTCTCCTAATTAAGCAGACCTATCATGACATTTTTAACTTTGTATAAAAAGGGTGGCCAACCGATTAATATAAAGAAAATATAGTTTTGTATTTTTAAATACTTTACATTTTTTTTTGATTTTCTTCTTAGTTTCTAAACTCAAGCATCTCAAGTAGATCCCTAATGTCCCACAATGTTTAGTGGTTTCTTCCACTGATTCCTACGCCACTGCTGAGTGCTGTAATTTCATGATGTCTGCAGGAGGGATCATGGCGTGAGATGGGGGTAGTTGGATTCACTTTGCAATTCACAGGCAACAAGGCAGGATCATGTTTTTTTTTATTGGTAAACAATAAAATAAAAAAATGCACAAAAATATTACTACAAAAGCAGATATTTACAATAATTACACTGTACAGAGGCAGGAGGGGTCATACCGTCCACTTCAGACACCTGGGGAAGACACAGATCAAAAACAGCCCACATTAGGACACCATGAACAGAAAATATAGGAAGCAGTTAATGAGAAATGAGATCTACGTCACCTGGTCTCCTGGTGGGTGCCCAGACACTTGACCCAGCAATATCGCGCTCCACATGACACGCAGCAATAATTAGAGGGAAAGCCACACACCGAACAGAAATGGCGCTGTGGGAAGTTGGATGCAGGAGCACAGGCTGTTAGATAATTGGGGCCTTCATTGGTGCTCAAATTCTGTAATATAGAAAAAGAAAATAAATCATTACACCTCCTCCTGTAGGCTGACACAGACAGAAGGGGGCGCTATGAGTCTGTCCTCCTCCTGCAGGGTGACACAGACAGAAGGGGGCGCTATGAGTCTGTCCTCCTCCTGCAGGGTGACACAGACAGAAGGGGGCGCTATGAGTCTGTATTTGATGGATGACACATACACCAACCTGTTCTTCTAGGAGAGCCTGGAAATTCTTTCGGAACCTCTGCTTAAAATGATCTCCCCGTGTTTTTTTCTTTTTTTTGCCTGCCAAAAGGAAAAAACAATCCAGTAAAAAAGGTTTCAGTATGATGTCTGCCAAGCCTATAACATCCAATCCTTCCCCTGTATGATCAGTAAGGTTGGGCCTACACTGGGTCAGAGCACTCAATGTTTTGGTGGATGTAAAGTTTTTTTGCTTCCCTGAGACTCCAGTTGTGATCTCTGTGGGTTGCTCATGGGTCCTCAAACTGTGTCCCTTATGAGACTCCCTCTACCTTGGAGAATGCACTAGAAGGTGCTGGAAGACCCAATGATGAGCTACAAATATTACCGGGCAATCCCTGCATCTATGCCAAAGCCACAAACATCCCCAAGCCAAATTCAGAGAGCACCTCTCAGGGTCCCTGGGAGGGCAATTCCAGAAGTCACTGCAATGTCCTGCTCTTGTTGTGGGATTACATCTAATTTTCAGTTGAGGGATTTATCTGTTTGGGTTTTCAAGTAGGAAAGGGAGGAGCCTAGTGTGGGCGTGTCCTGGAATTTCTCCCCTGCATCACAAGTTGGGGTTCCCAGACTTCCAACAAAAGGTAATAGAGTGCAGCGTTGCTGAATGTAGTAGCTGGGTGGGCAATGCTCCATGTGAATATTTAGAAAGATTGGAGCAAGACTTTTATGGTTTAGTTACTTCGTTTATACAACAACCTGCCCCCGCTTATCTTATCCCGTCCCTGCTTTTCTTTAACTCACCCTGTCTTGGCTTTTTTGTTAACTCACCCCATCCCTGCTTTTCTTTTATTCATCCCGCCCCTGCTTTTCTTTTACTCACCCCGCCCCTGCTTTTCTTTTACTCACCCTGCCCGTCCCTACTTTCCCTTAAACCACCCCAACTTTTCTTTTACCCACCTTGCCTCTGCTTTTTTACTCACATCACCCATAGCCTGCCCCTGCTTTGCTTTTACTCAACCTGTCCATTTTTCTTTTACTCACCCCTCCCCTGCATTTATTTTACCCACCCCACCCCACGCCCCTCCTTTTTACTGCCCAGCCTGTTTTTCTTTTTACACTGCCCACTCCTGCTTTTCTTTTACACTACCACCCTTCCTTTTCTTTACTTACCCCGTCCCTGCTTTTTTTTACTCAACCCGCCCCAGCACATAATATATCCCCCTATCCATAACCCAGTGAGAAAATGACTGTGGCATATGTGAAAACTTGTGCTTCAGCCTCATTCTTGTACAGCTCTCCATTCAGGCCCACAGGGACATCTTACCCCAGACTCTGAGTTTTTATGAGACATAGTGGCCTTAATACCCCCAATTAACCCTTGGTTCAACCTAATCAATCCCAGTTAACTCTTTCATCTCTTACCCCCCTTATCTGTTTTCTTTTTTATTTAATTATATTGATTTTGTTGTTACTTTTTGCAGTGTTAGAAAAAGAAAAAAAATTTGTCAAACTTTGTCAAGCAATAACAAAGCTATAGCCCAATACACACCCCCAGAAGTGTAAAGGGGTGATCCTGATCCATACGGGGTGTAAAGGGGCGAAAACTGGAAGGGTTAGTAATGCCCTCCAGCCAAAACCAAACATGTGACTGATATATTTGTTTTTCATCGTTGTCACACCCTTCGTAACCAATAGGACCCAGGGGCTCTGCACTCATTACCACCCATCATGGTCACCCCCACTGGGTGACACCACTAGGGTGAGATAGTCTGCAGGATGAAGAACGCACCGATCTCCGTGTCGTCATCAAACTGTGGGAGGCGCTTGAGCTGCGGCAGGTTGGCGTGGGGATCATCCTGGAAATTGTCCTTTTCTAAAGCTTCCAGCTGACGGTTTAGGCGGCGCTGGCGGGTGGCCGAATCCAACACCCGCCTCTGGGAGGGGTCATTGGACCGCACTGGAAAACAAAATATAATAAAACCCCATGAGAATATTTTATATCACAAAAGCTTGTTTTTAGGTAATATCATTCTGGGTATCACAGCCCTTCTTACCTGCCTAATATCATTCTGGATGAAAGAGCCCCGCCCCTTCTCTAATATCATTATAGGTGTCACAGCCCCGCCCCTTCTTCTCTAATATCATTATGGGTGTCACAGCCCCCTTCTTCTCTAATATCATTATGGGTGTCACAGCCCCGCCCCTTCTTCTCTAATATCATTATAGGTGTCACAGCCCCGCACTTTCTTCTCTAATACCATTATGGGTGACACAGCCCAGCCCTTTCTCCAATATCATTATGGGTGTCAAAGCCCCGCCCCTTCTTTAATATTATGATGGGTGTCACAGCCCCACCCCTACTTCTCTAATATAATTCTGGGTGTCACAGACCCGCCCCTTTCTCGCTACCTAATATTTTTTGGTGTCACAGCCCCGCCTCTTTTCCGCTGTATAATTTCATTCTGGGCGCCAAAGCCCCACCCCGGCTTCTCTGCCGAATATTCTGAGTTTTACAGCCCCAATAGGATGTCAAAGCCCCTCCCCTTCTTCTCTAATATCACAGCTCCGCCCTTCTTCCTTATTTGTTTAGCACCACCTACACATGTCACACCCCGCTCATAAACCAGTCATTCTGGGAGTCTCAGGCCCATTGGCTGCCCAGTGACAAACACAATAATACAAATAGAGGGGTCAGGGTGCCCAGCAGTCCCAGTCTCAGCTGAGATAAGGCTTGAAGTGGGAGGGGCTATTGATAAAGAAGGAGGAGCTTAGAAGAAAGCAGAGGTGGGTACTGACACAAGAAGAGCAGGGGGTATAAAGAGTGGAGTGTTCCTTTAAAAAAAAAATTACAACAGGACATAAGTCCCAACCCACAAGGTATTAGCCACGCCCCCAAAAGACCGTACAAGGCATTACCCTGGTTTATTCGGTTCAGCATATAAGGTCAGAGGGCGGGGCTAACACTTGTGTAGTCACGTGACCGCCGAGAGACTCACCGCAGGGTTTCTTTTCCAGCATTGTCGCTTTCTCCGAGCCGGCCCGGTACAGAAAAAGCCGGGAAGGCAAACAAGACAAAGGCCTACGCTCAGAGCGTCGAGACGCTGCGTAAGCTCACACCGTACCCTGTAGAAACTAGTCACGTGCGTAGAGACGTACGACGTATTCGTCTCGATGCTGAATGGCGGAAGTGACTAAGTTCTGAAGTGTGATTGGCGGAAGTGACGGCGTGCGTTAAGGGAAGGCTGGTTGGCGGAAGTATTAACCCACTCTGGAAATTCTGGTTGGCGGAAGTTGTGGCGTACATTTTCGCCATGCTGGTTGGCGGAAGTGACTTTAAACCGAGTATCTGGCTGGCAAACTCACCAGTTTCTCATTGTATACCGCACAACAGCCGCCACTGTTCTTTTCCGCCACTGGATGGCAGCAGAGTCCCGCTCATAGGGCTCCCTATTGAAACGTGGGGGAGTTATGTTGGTGAGAGGCCACGTGACCAGAGCAGATTCCCTCTCTGAGCCAGCAAACTGGACAACTTATCAGGACTTTCCCTTTCTATGCCCAGAGTTGTCACCATTACAGGCCTAGTCACAGTGCTCTATTATCCAAATAGTGATGATCGGTGATTTTTATATTTATTACCCAGGTAACCTAATAAAAAGTGATCTATGTGAAAGGCTGTACAGCGGCCCGGTCACCTTACTGAGGTGGCGGAGCCCACCGGTGGATTGCAGCACCGCTTGTTTCACTGCCATGGCATTTGGTGCACATTAATGGGCTCGTAATCAGGCCGCTCTACAGCCAACTACTTTACCTTTACCACAGTGATATCTGCGGGGGAGGGAGGACCTGGGGCAGGGGAGTCTGGTGGGGCTACAAGCACACCGCACCCTCCCAGGCTCTGTATATGGAGGATGCTGGGAGTTGTAGTCCTCCCAGGCTCTGTATATGGAGGATGCTGGGAGTTGTAGTCCTCCCATGCTCTGTCTATGGGGGATGCTGGGAGTTGTAGTCCTCCCAGGCCCTGTATATGGATGATGCTGGGAGTTGTAGTCCTCCCAGGCTCTATCTATGGATGATGCTGGGGGTTGTAGTCCTCCCAGGCCCCCTGTACCCCCGGTGTATCTCGGTGAGGTGTCCTGGGGGGTGTACACAGGTGCAGTGTACGGAAAGCTGTGACGTGGCAGCCATCAGACCCTTCCTAGCCCCCCGTACGGCTCTTTTCACATCCTTTCCGCTAATTGGCTCCCTGCCAGAATTGTCTGTCATTCCATTGGCCTCCCGTGACAGGCGCCGCTCTGCTATTGGCCGGAGCTTACCGACACTTCCATTGGCTAGCGGCCCCTTCACTCTCCGCCTATATGTGTGTCAGGGCGGGGCCTTTCCTCCCTTGGGGGCGGAGCCTGGAGCCCTGGTGTATCCTGGAGCTTGGACACCGGAGAGACCGGCGCATAGAGCGGGAGAGGCGGAGGATGGCGGCCGCGGTGACTGGAGGGCTCTTCGTACTGCTACTGGCCGTGTGTGTGCAGACAGGCCGGGCCCGGGAGTCTGTCAGACCAGGTGAGAGGGGGAGGGGGATGTCAGCTACTGTGACCCCGACTCTTACCCCAGGGGCCCCCAGTATATGGGGGAGGAGGGCTGTGACCCCAGAGGCCCCCAGTAATTGGGGGAGGGAGGCTGTGACCCCAGGGGCCCCCAGTATATGGGGGAGGGGGGCTGTGACCCCAGGGGCCCCCAGTATATGGGGGAGGGGGGATGTGACCCCAGGGGCCCCCAGTAATTGGGGGAGGGGGGCTGTTATATGGGGGAGGGGGGATGTGACCCCAGGGGCCCCCAGTAATTGGGGGAGGGGGGCTGTGACCCCAGGGGCCCCCAGTATATGGGGGAGGGGGGCTGTGACCTCAGGGCCCCCCAGTATAGTATAAAGAAGGAGGGGGACTGTGACCTCAGGGCCCCCCAGTATAGTATAAAGAGGGAGGGGGGCTGTGTCCCCAGGGGTCCTAGGTATAAATGTGGGGCTGTCACCCTCTGTGGCCCCGGTATAATATGGGGCTCTGGGGCCCCACCAGGACATACCATGGAGGGTTCATCATCTGACATCGGGGGGGGCAGCTCACTGTGTGACCCCCAACCTGCCATTGGACAGTGAAGGGAGAAGCAGGAGACTGAGGAGCGTCTCTCTCTGACCTTCTGCTCTCTCCTCCTATCAGAGCGTCTCTTGCCTGCACATGATTACTGCAGCTCAGGTGGAGACGTGTCTGGGCATATCGCTCCCACATACCAGAGCGCAGCGCACTGTCATTAATGAATTTCCTGTGTGACTAATATTTCCAGCCTGTCATGTGACCCCCCCCCCCCCCCCTGGGGGTCTTCTGTGGGGCCCCTGTGGCCCCCCTTGAATCTCCCTATACACAGGAGGACGGTGACACGTGCAGTAAATTTCATACATGTGTCACCGAAGGTGCGGACCAATCCCGGCCCCCGGGGGATGAATATTTCTGCCACATTCCATCTGCCCGTCCATCAGGGCCGCCCCGGGGCAGGAAATTCTCCACCTGTCACCCATTGCCAGTTCTTGTACAGCAGAGCTCAGACAGAGGGAGGAGAAGCAGAACGAGCAGCCAGTCAGGTGTGTGGGGTAGTAGATAGTGACCCCTAGGGGGGTGTCTGAACAAAATGGTGAAGGCCTTGTCAGGGGAGGGTCATGTGATCTTTGGGGGCCTAAGGTAAATGAATTGCTCCCTCTCCGGGTACTGTTGGGCAGTTGCTTTGGGGGGGGGGGGGGGGTTGTACTGGTAGGGAGCAGGGGATTGGGGTGACCCCAGGGGGGAATGGAATAGTGACTTCCAGAGACCTCCCAGCTGGAGTGACAACCACAAACATTTTCTACATCTGCAGAACATGAATGTCCCCTGCAGGGAATAAATCCTCCTCCACGTGACAACACAGCTCTCAATTGCCAAACCTGTGGGGTCAGCCCCGCCCATTTTACAGCAGCAGATCACACAGAATGCAGGCCACACCTCTTTATTTCCATAACCCCTCCCCTTTATTTCCATAACCCCTCCCTGAGCGCAGGTGGAGGGAACAAACATCCTGGCTCACCAATTGGGGTACAGGGGGAGGAGCCTGCAGTGATCCCTACATGGCACAGGTGCTCAGGCACACAGGGAGCCCAATGACCAGCTGGCCCCTCCCTTTCTGTACACATAAGAGATCCTAGATTGTAAGCTCTGTGGGTCTCTCCTCCTCCTGTGGCACTGTCTCTGTCTGTCATTTACATCCCCTGTACAGCGCTGCGTAATATGTTGGCGCTACATAAATCCTGTTTAATAATAATGTGGCAGCGGGAGGCTCAGCCAGTCACTGACCAGACTCTCTCTGATTGGTTGGCAATGGGGCCCTGTTCTCACTGTTGCACACTGGAAGGGCCTTCTGAAAACTGTGATATCTTATTGGAGAATGAAGCCGGCGCTCCTGATTGGTTGGGATTGTGGGACCTGATTGGTCACTTCCTAGGGAAAAAATGAATTTTATTTCACTTGTGTCACTGGAGCAGGCAGACGGAGGGGAGGGGCCGGCGGAAGTCTGCGGTCTGCCCCATGATGGGGACCTCATGGAAAGTTTCCTTCCTTTTCCCCAGAAGGTTCCCTGGAGGAATTCCAAAAAGTTGTCACCCGGCATCCTGTCCAGCTGTTAGAGTCCTCACCCCTCCCCCCATCCACCCCCCCTCTCTGATGTCCCCTGGGGTCACCACATTCATAATAAAAGCCCGAGCCGCCCCCTCCCTGGATTCTCATTCCTTGAGATTTTCCATCTGACTTCTGTGTGACATTTTACAGGAGCAGAGAAAACAAACAAAACGTCTTCAGGATGAATCTCTGAATTTAATGAAACATTTCCCATCCCATTCCTTGGCTTGTATGGAGTTCTATGGAGTCACCACCGGGTCTCTGCGCTTCTCTGTGCAATGCAGGCAGATGGTGGGAGGGGGCGGAGCCTGGTATCCTGTAATCAGCACAGCACCTGGCCTGAGTGTGCTGATACAAGCAGCGGGCTGGCCCATGGGAGGGGCTATGCAAATATCACAATGTGCCTGATGTGTGGAGTGGGCTGGCTTCTGGGAGGGGCTATTCAAATATTATAATGCCCTGGTGTGTGGAGTGGGCTGGTTAATGGGAGGAGCTATGCAAATATCACAATGTGCCTAATGTGTGACGCTCAGTCTGGGGGAGTGGGTGGGCTCATGGGAGGAGCTATGCAAATATCAAAATGCCCTTATGTGAGGAGCAGTGGGCTTACTCATGGGAGGATCTAAGCAAATATCAACATGCCATAATGTATGGTTAGTCTGAAAGGGTGGCCTATGATATGGGAGGAGCTATGCAAATATCAAAAGTCCTAATGTGTGTGGTCAGTCTGGATGAGTGGGAGGAGCTATGCAAAGTGCAGTGCCGGCACCGCATACATTTGCATTTCAAGTAGGCACAGAGGTGACAACACTATCCCTAATTGAAAAGCAGGGGTGCAGTGTTGTCATCCTATAAAGGAAGTTGAGAAGGAGCAGTTTACCTGGCAGGATCGATGGGTAATCCTGTGATATATTTGGGGTATTATATTCAAGCTTTGGGACTTTTTTTTTTCCTCGTCTTGAAGTTGCTGTAGATTTTTTCTGCCCACTCTGGATTTTCCATTCTCTCAGCTCTGCAGGTTTCGCCCACTTCATTCCAAGACCTAATATTTTGGTTTCCAGCGTCCTCTGTATATAAGATTAATCCTCCTTTTTTCCAGTTCCCCTTCTGGTCCTCCTCTCTCTTGGCCCCTGGGCCGGGGATTGGATCATTGAAATGTGAGACCGGAGGATAAAGCCGGCCTTTGTCTGAGTACTACGAGTCCTTAATACCCCAGGGGCTGGGAGGAGAAAAGGATTCTGGGACGGTGGGGCCCAATAAAGAGGATTCCTGGCATTCCATAGTGTATGAATGTGTGTGTGAATAGACATTCACAGCCAGAGGATCTTAGTGCTGTGGTCTGCCAGCAAAGGTGAACTCCGGGCAAACCACTGAATACACAGAGAAGAACTCCGTAACCTGCCCAGTGGTTTTCATTCATTTCTGTCCATCCATTCTTGAGATTTACACAGCTTGCTGTATGGTACTGGTCAGTATGGACTTACCCGCCACCGCTGGGTCTGAGGAGCCAATGCCAACCCCTCCTCCCCACTTCAAGTAATACTGGCACTGCCCTTCTCACAGCTTCCTTTCATCGGAGTGTCACCAAACTCCATCTATTCCCCTTCTTTCTATTTGTCTATCTGCAGAATGGGGTCACCTGGGGACAGATAGAAGACGGCAGAGGGGAACACCGAAAATCTCCCTTCTGAGTTCTGATCTGCTCTCCTAGATTGACAATATCGCTCCTCCCTAAAGTGTTGTCACCCTGGAACAGGAAGTTGCGCCAGAAATCCTGTGCTCCCTGACTGGTATCAGTTACATTGTTCCCATTGATCTCTGTGGACTACAAAACCCCCTTGCCTTCATTTTTATAGAGATTAGAGCGGAGGTTGTTTTGTAGTCCTGGGGTGACAACGTTGCCATTTCATAGATTGTTGTCACCCTTGGACAGGAAGTCACACTTAGAACTCCCAGCAGCTTTGGGTCTCCTTGGCCCGTTGGATGTTCTCCTCGTCTCGGTTCCCCGGCCGGACTGCTGACTTGCGAAACGTTGGAAACTGTTGGCTTTGTGTAAGATTGCCGCGTCATCTGAATGTGGTTTCCACTTCCTCTCCGAAAGAGGAAGACTTCCCTAACCGGACTCTTACTACAAGGCCCTCCACTCTTTGGTGACCCCGCAGAATACACACTCCCCTTTTTTGCTGCAAGTTCTGGAATCTGGGAATGGATCTGCCCCGCCCACTTGTTGCGGTATGAGATCATGTGATCGGCGGTGTAAACTTTCTGTGACCACATGCCATTAAGGAACTAAAAATATTGCAACTGAAGGGCATTTGCCTCTCAATCTGCTGGTCTTGGCCATTCAACTATTGAGGAGTTTAAGGAAATGTTTTCTCCTGCTTGCAACAAACTGATGACATCATCACAACCTAGATCAGCTGACCTTGTTCATTTGACTAATCCCTCCCAGGAGGAGCAGACTGAAGACATTTTTCCTCCCTGTCCTTAGCCTAGACGGCCATTCTTAATCTTTTCACCCCAAATTAACCCATGGAAAATGGTTTAAGATCTTGAAGAACCTTTTCTAAATACAGTGTAGACGGTGGGGAAATTACCCCCCGAATATGGTGGTCAGAACGCCCCCCTGACAGACAGGGATCTTCAAATGGGGGGTCATTTGGCCACAGCTGAAGAGGACCTCTAGAGTTTTTTTTTTTTTTAATAAAAAATGTTGGAATTTCTCGGCCCTTCTCCGTGTTGGAGGTTTTTTTTTCCACTTGGAACTCTTTTTGTGGAATTGCAGAACGGGGCCCCGAGAGACGGCACTCATCCTGCCAACACACAAAAACTGCTGATACGGGAAAGTGAATCCTGGCAGCCGATGTTCCGGAGCCTCTCCGGGATGGACCCAACGGCCGGCCGCTTCCATACAATGATGGAGGGAGGAATGCTGAGAAATGTTCAGACTTATATTGTTTTGTTTCTCAGATGTCAAGGTTGAGGAACTTTTTTAGGTCGGGAGTAGAAAGCACAAAAAAATCCTCCATAAGACACAACGTCTTACATGGCCTGGGCTCAAGGGATGTGGGAGGAGCAATGCTGGCCTGAGAACGGGGGGGGGGGGGTCTTTGGATTGAAGGTGATTGTTGCAGCCATAGTTTTTTTTTTTTTTATCTTTGTAAAGAGCAGTAGGGGCAGATTGGGCGTAGTGGGGGACCCCACATCTCCCTGAAGGGGTGTCAGCCCCATTTACGATATTAGTGCAGGAGATTTTTTATTGTGCTTTCTGCCAGTCAATCAAAGCGTTCCCACAAAGTAAATCCATCATGGTTGTGTTTTCCAGACAAGCTGCTGGTGATCACAGTGGCCACAGATGACACGGAGGGATATCAGAGGTTCCTGAGGACAGCCCGGCATTTTAACTACACCGTACGGGTAAGAGAATAACCCTGTCCCGTCCCTGCTTCCATCAACCAACCTGTGATATGGAGCACGCTGATAGGAGGAGAGAGCAGAGAGATGAGCTCATCAGTCTGCTGCTTTCACTGTCCAGTCACAGGCTGGGGGAGGAGGGACAAGTGTGTTTGCGTTTTGGTTGAGGCTCCGGGTGTCATGTTGTGTAATTGTGTTGTCGGTGTAGACGCTGGGTCTGGGTCAGGAATGGAAAGGAGGAGACGTGGCCCGTACAGTGGGAGGAGGACAGAAGGTGCGATGGCTGAAGGATGAGCTGGAGAAACTACACGAGCAGGAAGACCTGATTGTCATGTTTGTGGACAGGTAGGAAGAGACCCGGATTTGGTAATTGTGTGTCACCGAATCATCAACCCCCGTGTTTAAACTCCGCCCTCTACCAGCTATGACGTCGTCCTGGCCGGGAGCCCCATCGAGCTGCTCTGGAAGTTCCAACAACTGGAGCACAAAGTGATCTTCTCTGCCGAGGGATTCTGCTGGCCCGACTGGTCCCTGGCCGACAAATACCCCTCCGTCAGCAACGGGAAACGTTTCCTGAACTCTGGAGGTCAGTCTGCCCCTGGTCACCTGACGCCAACAGATCCCCCTCCCCCCATATGGAGAGTCCCCCTTCATGTCCATTCTCCTCTCCCAATACAGGGTTTATGGGCTACGCTCCCCAACTCTACGACTCCCTTCCCCACCTCCCTCCTTCTTCCTCTCTCACTTCCCGACCTCCCTCCTTCTTCCTCTCGCCCTTCCTGGCCTCCCTCCTTCTTCCTCCCGCTGTCCCCTCCCCAGTTCTCACTCCTCTTTTCTCTTTTTACTTCCTCAGGAGAAGTTTGATATCGCTCTGGACCACAAATCTAAAATCTTCCAGAATCTGAATGGAGCCATAGGTACGTCAGCCCTGAGTGACCCCATTTTTCACACGTTTTATCTCCCAGCTCCTCCAGCTTGTGGTTTGCTCCTCCGCCTATAGCCTCTGCAGATACACATTGTGATTGGCTCCTGGAGTTGGCTCCTCCCACATTTAGGAAACTACCAATAGCATGGCTGTATAGGGGGTGGGGGATTTATGTGTATAATTCTCTGTGTCCTCCTGCAGATGAGGTCATTATGAAGTTTGACAAGAACAAGGTGCGGGCCCGGAATATGGCGTACGATACCATTCGCTGGTATAGTTTGTCTTAGAAAATATTATTTGGAAAAAGCAATCATTTCTACCAGCAAGCAAATAACAAATTAAAGATAACCTGTCATTAAATCACACCCACTGTGCATGTAGGCATTGATCATGTGATCACAGCTAAAGGTGCTAAAATGTTGAGCCTATCTATAAACTGTGGTCACATGATCAGCAAGAATTTGGCAGCAGAATTTCCTAAAAGACAAGTAGGTATGCTGGGGCTTCTGAAAGAACCCTGTGTTTCTCAAATGCAGGGCAAGGGCACCACATCATTTTAGTGCTCCCCAATCCTATATTGCTTCTCTATTAATTAGAATACCAATATGAGCATAAAATAATAATGGAGGGTTTAGGTAGAGTGATGTCCCAGTGCTTCTGCATAGTGTTATTCTACAACTGTCCACCAGGGGCTCAGAGACATCATTGTAATAGAAGCCATTGGCGTATATGATTGCAGGGTCTGACTCCAGAATGGGTCATGTGATCCGGGGCAAATACCTACTTGTCTGCAGAGGCATCAACACTGAGTCACAGATGAGCCTGACCCACCCTGGGCAGGCCCAGACCGCTGACTGCTCAGATCTGCCATTGCAGGTGTTTACCTTTGGGCGATGCCTGTTGGAAGGCGGCCATGACACAGGCAACGTGTTCACACATAATTGTTCCTCCTCTACACTGATTGTTATTGTATTTGTACAGCAAATTGCTGACTTTGGTATTCGGAATTACATGGCCGGTCTGCATTCCAACATCAGAATACATTTACTTATCTTGACTCCGGGATATGAAAAAAAAACGCATTGTCAGCAAGTAGAGGTCACCTATTATATTTTTTATTCAAAAAACTTGGGTAGTAAATTCCCGCCCCCCCCCAATAAAATAAAGTATTACTGTCACCTTTTCAGAACTACATTTTTTTTTTACCATGACCCCTGGTGGTGATCCTGCCATTTCCAGGATCTCCATTTCCATGTCTGCTGTTTGCATTGTTGTCCCACCAGTGAAGATGTTAGGCTGCATTGCCAATACACAACACAGTCAGGGGGCCATGTCGTCACCATCAGGAAACCAACTCAAAGACTTGCAGTGTGTGTATGTGTAGGGACAGCTTCCATATTCTCTCCAAGATCACATCTGGGCCTGACTGACCTCGGTTATTCATCTTATGTCTTACAGGACGATGATTTGCCCCAGGTGCTTCTGGGAGTTTTTATTGAACAGCCAACCCCGTTTCTGCCGGAGTTCCTGGAGAGGCTGAGCATGCTGAACTACCCGCGGAACCGCCTGTCTCTGTATATCCACAACAGTGTAAGTGCCTGAATCACAGTTTTGTATGTTTTTATGTTCTGTTGTGATAGGATCATCTTCTACTACTAAGAATGTAGAATAAACCGGTCACTCCGATACGATATGTGGAAAAATGGTTGTGGACTTGACCATTGCATCTACATTCCAAACCATACTCATTGTCATCAGTAGAGAGATGGGTTCCCCTGCTTCCAATGCCATCAGTATGGCGATGCCTCCCACTCCATGGCCGTCAATACGGAGATGGCTTCCCTCCCACTCCATGGCCGTCAGTACGGAGATGGCTTCTGGCCGTCAGTACGGAGATGGCTTCCCTCCCGCTC
>NC_092859.1:3500703-3506228 GCF_032062135.1 Pyxicephalus adspersus
GAGATGGCTTCCCTCCCGCTCCATGGCCGTCAGTACGGAGATGGGTTCCACCCCCACCCCAATTGCTCAAGTTCCTCCACACCAAACTGGTGACCCCGGGGCACAGTCATGGGGGGTCAGAAAAGGGTATTCACCAAACTGTGTCAATGTCTTTGTATGATGGTCGGATTACCAGGACCCCTCACTGGGGGTATCAGGACCCAGTGAAGCCTCATACTTTTGGTGTGGTGAGATGGTCAGCTGTTCACATACTTTTACCATATAGTGATAGGTGTCATGGGCTAACTTCTAGCCATGTGGTGTTTAAAATAAAAACCTGCACCCCCAACAATACTGCAATATAAGGTTTGGGTAAATTAGGGGAGAAAGCAGCCTCACACAGCAGCCCATTTGCAATATTAGGTTCACACTCCGCACCAGTTGCACATGTTAAGGGTAAAATGTATTTGCATTAATTCGATTTTTTTTTTTTTTTTTTTTTCCCCAAATATAGGAAGTTTACCACGAGAAACACATCCAGACCTTCTGGGAGAATCACAAAGACGAGTTCCNGAATGTAAAGATCGTTGGTCCGGAGGAGGCGCTGAGCCAGGGCGAGGCTCGAGATATGGGCATGTATGTGGGAGAGGGGTGGGGGTCACCTCATATGGTAATATGGGAAGGTGGGGGGGATCAGATGGGTGTGTGGGGGCAAATTTTAGGTGAGGGCACGCCTGGAACATTGGAGATATCGAGCACCTGAGCGTCACAATAGCTGGGGTTCAGAACATTTCACAGCAAATCCACAAACCTGGGATCAGCCATTGTACTGTCCAGTGGTGGCCCAAATGAGGGAAAGTTTATTATAATTTCACCAGAACAACTTAGTCTCCAGATTTAGAAAATTCAGCGGTTTAAAAATGGATCACTCGTTTTTTTTTTTTTGCCAGCATTGACATGAAAAATCTATCTGATGTCCGGTTCATTTTAAACAATCCCATTTATTGCTGTATACACTTGGTCCTATAGGCCTAATAACATTTGCTGCATTCCTATTGGCTGATTATATTCTTCCATTCCAGGGACCTGTGCCGGCAGGATGAGACATGTGACTATTATTTCAGCGTGGACTCGGATGTTGTTCTGACCAATCCTGACACTTTGTACATTTTGATCCAGGAGAACCGGTCAGTATCGGGGAAGGGCTTACAACATGAGGGGGGGATATTGATGGATGGATCCCTACTCACCTCCACACCTCTCTCCTTCCACAGAAAGGTCATTGCGCCAATGGTGTCTCGGAGTGGGAAACTATGGTCCAACTTCTGGGGTGCTCTGAGCCCCGAGGGCTACTACGCCAGGTCCGAAGACTACGTAGACATCGTACAGGGGAAGAGGATGTAAGTAATTATAATGTTGTGCTGAAGTCGCTACACCGCCAGCAAAACGAAAAATCAGGAATTACATGTGTTTTATTTGTGTCTTCCAGCGGAGTGTGGAACGTTCCCTATATTGCCCACACTTATCTTATTAAGGGGGTGACCCTGCGGAATGAGCTGGCACATAGAAGCGTCTTTACCTTGGCTGGACTGGACCCCGATATGTCTTTCTGTAAGAGCGTGAGGGATAAGGTAAGGGTCATGTACGCTATATCTCTACAATACACAGAGAGTATACAATGCAAGTACAGAAAAATACCCATTGACCTACTTAAAGTCCTGTGGTAGTGTTCACCCCAATATTTCTTTAATTTTATACTAATTCTTGGGTTGGACCATGCAGGATGTGTTTGTATTCTGTGCAGAATGATAGGTAAGTGGTCAACACTTGTCACCAAGCAGTGTTCATCCTAGAAATTGTTTCAAGCCAGGTCGGAAGAACTTCTAGGTGAGTGGCAGCCCATGTATTGTGGCCCAGCTTTTAAGTAACCCCCCCAAAAACAGCCGGGTGGTTACTTAAAAGTGTTGGGCAGTATGCCCAGCTATGCCAGGGAGAACACTGCTGTGGGCTGCTGTCATGAGCTGACAACCCTGCCGCGTTGTCAGCCCTGCCTGAGGTTTACCTTTTACTCCTTTTTTATTGCAAGCACAAAAGTTTGTTTTATTGCTGGAGAAACATAGCATTATTTTATCTTTTATTTACAATTAAACTCTATATTATATTTGTTCTTCGGGGGTGGGATTTGTACTATAGGGAAGAACCTGTATAAGCTCCCCTATAGAGATGGAAGATTTCCCAGTTGATGATGACAGTAAAGACCCCCCCCTTTACCCCTACTCTAAGCTACACAAATAGGCTGGAGTTCCACTTACCCTTATTATTATCCAGTGTGAGTGACCATCCAGCCATGTCCTTCCTCTCTCCCCATAGAACGTCTTTCTGCACATCAGCAATAGAGA
Organism: Pyxicephalus adspersus; assembly: GCF_032062135.1. Lineage (NCBI taxonomy): Eukaryota > Metazoa > Chordata > Amphibia > Anura > Pyxicephalidae > Pyxicephalus > Pyxicephalus adspersus. The sequence continues at coordinate 3,503,082 of NC_092859.1, forward strand.
CGATTTTGGCCGTTTGCTGTCCACCGCCAAGTACAACACCTCCCACCTACACAACGACCTGTGGCAGATCTTTGAGAACCCGGTGGTAAGTTCTTCCTGTGTACATAACATTTGGTGTGTGGGGCCGCTGTAACCTTCAGATTCCCTCAAATGCTGGATTTCCTTTGCAGGACTGGCAGGAGAAATACATCCATGAAAACTAGTCCAAGATATTTGAAGAGGATTACTATGAACAGGTGAGATTTGCTATGGGAACAGTGGGGGGTACTTCAGTATTTTCCCCAGAAAAGTGGGTGAGATGAAGCTGTAGGCAGGTGGAAGTCCCTGTATTATGGTCCAACTTTCAAGTAATCATCCAAAAACAGCCGCGTGGTTACTGAAAAGTTCCGGTTGGTGCACCCAGCTAAAAGAGGCCGGTGAGAACACTGATACTTGTTGATTTATCAGCCGCAGTGCCTTCATGTCTGCAGCTTTCCTGTATGTAAGAATGTGTTGGCGATCATACAGCGACGGCCATGACATAACATTCCCTGTTTTCTTTGTTGGCAGCCGTGTCCTGACGTATACTGGTTTCCCATCTTTAAGGATGTGATGTGTGATGAGTTTGTGGAGGAGATGGAGCATTTTGGCCAGTGGTCAGGCGGGAAGAATGAGGTGATTTATGTAGTCCGCCACTTTCCCTCTTTCCCTCTCTTCTCAGATAACCATTATTTGTTCTACCTCTTAATTGGTGTTTCTTTTTCATCCAGGATAAGCGACTAGCCGGAGGCTACGAGAACGTACCCACTGTAGACATTCATATGACGCAGGCGGGGTTGCAGGACGAGTGGCTGAAGTTCCTGCAGGACTACATCGCCCCCGTTACAGAGAAACTCTTCCCAGGATATTACACCAAGGTGAGTAGAATGTACAGCAACCATAATTAGTTTACATCAAGGTCCAGGAGCCAGCCAGTCCTGCCTATCGGCCAACTGGGCACGGAATTGTTCTGGAGTTCAGTCACATTACCTGTTGTCTTATACTAGGCTCTCCTCATGCCACTTGCTATCAGAGCTGAAGTAGAAATGGCTGCTCTGTATGGCGGTGGGAGGGGGGATACTTAGGCTACATACACATGTCAGACGGTTCTCGTCCGATAGTCGCCTCAGGGCTGATATCAGACGAGAATCTAACGTGTGCACAATGCTCATCATTCATGGATGTTGCAAGGTTCTACGGCCCGCGAGCATCCAGGTAATATTATAAAACGGGCTTCGCAGCCATGCCAGGATAATACCCCCTACCCTCTCCATAGAGCAGAATAGCACTGTGTATAGAGCTTGTTAAGTCTTTTGTCATTGGAAAGGATTGTGAAATAAACATATGTATGTAGCTTTAGGTTAGCTTATACAGCGTGGGAGTGACCAATGCAGTAATACAGTAATACCTCGGTTAACGAAGTTCCGGAATCACATTTGTTAGCTGAAATTCTTTGTTAGCCAAAACAAAATTAAAATACAGCTCTATACAGCTAACCGCGACTGCAGTTTGCTATCACACATCCATAAAAGCATTTGTTAGCCCAGGCCGAAACTCAGCCAAAAAAATATTTGTTAGCTGAAAAATTTATTAGCAGGGTAACTCGTTAGCCGAGGTATCACTGTATATCACAGAGTACGCAGGAGACGTCTGTAGCAATGATGTGGGGAGATTGTGACTTTTAGGGGTGGATTGATCAAGGGCCAGGGGTGGGGAAATCACGAAAGCACTTCTCTATGCTAGTTTAAAGATTGGCATGGTTCTGGGTTAGCCGTTTGGTGATCCCCATGGTGCAAGGATAAGCTTTAGTGATGGGAAGACTCCCACGATATCATGTTAGATATTGGAAGTTTCCTCTGCCTGTGTAAGACCCTCATGGTCTGTCGCAGATCAGTAATGCTCAGCCATGTACCATTTGTAGCGGAGGAGTCCCTAACAGTAGAAAAAGCAAAGTTCAGCTTAATGCAGACCTGAGCTTTGCTTATGCAATACAAAGCAGTAGTTTTACTTTAATGACCCATTACCCGCCAACACATGCACTTATTTCCTTTACTTCCCTACAGCCCTATTCACCCTCTGGGAATAAGAAAAGGCAGCCTTGGTTTGGCCGAGAGCTTAATCAGGGTTGGTGACTTTTAGATTGTAAGCTCTTCTGTGTCACAGTTTGTATCTGTCTGTCATTTGCAACTTCTGTTGCAAATTACTATGTTGTACAAAACTGCATAATATGTTGGGGCTATAAAAGTACTGTTTATTAATAATAGGAACTCTACCCACCCCCATGTGACATCACTGGACCAATCACTATCACCCAGCATTGTCCCCGGCATACCCTGTAGTACAAGGTGTTTCTATCTCTCCAGCCATACAACAGTTGACATTGTGGGAAGTGCAGGAAATTATGTTCACTGTGTTGGTGTGTAGTGCACCTGGCTCCTGGGATTTGTCCTGCAATATTTGTATTTTTTATTTTGATTTTTTTTCCTTTCCAGGCCAAAGCCTTTCTGAATTTCATAGTTCGATACCGACCGGACGAACAACCTTCACTGCGCCCTCATCACGACCCCTCAACCTTTACCATCAACATCGCTCTGAACCAGAAAGACATTGACTTTGAGGTAAGGGAACCCCACATAGACTCCTATGTCTCATTTTACCCTTTGAATCTTCCTCCACTTTAAAATTCCCCAAGTATTTTTAAGCCGGTCCCTACTGATTGGAAGCGGCAGCATGCAAGTTTGGTAATCCTTAATCTAGCTGCAGCTCCAAGTACTGATAGCTGGAAAGAGTACAGCAGGGGTGGGATCTAGGCGCAGGCAGAGTCTCTGATTGGCTTACCTGACTGTCCCCACCCTAGAGGATAGGATGGTAGTAACAAAGGTGAGTGCAGCAGTTCAGATTTGTCTTTGGAGACCCACATATAGGCACCCACATATGTTACCCAGTGAAGGTGAAAGGCTTTGATTTGCCAGTTGGTGATGTATGAGGAGCTCAGAGCTTTTTATACATTCATTTTATAGTAATTCTTGGGTAAGTTGCACCATGCAGGATGTGTTTGTATTTACTGTGCAAAATAATCGTAGGTGGCCAACGCTGTCACCTGGCAGCATTAGAGTCCATTTCATCCCA
>NC_092859.1:3507697-3510518 GCF_032062135.1 Pyxicephalus adspersus
ATGGGTCTCTTCCAATATACCAATAGCAGCATATTAAAGCTATAGCGACCTGAAAGGGTCAGTTCTTGTATGATCTTTGCAGCGAATAGTTAACACTTGTATAGAGGATCTCCGAGATGCTTGGGCATGCAGGACATTGTTGGGGTTGATCCTAAATGCTGACACAGATCTGCTCTTCTCTTCCCCTTCACAGGGCGGCGGCTGCCGGTTTATCCGCTACAATTGCCGTGCGGAGGCTCCCAGGAAAGGATGGTCCTTTATTCACCCCGGCCGCCTAACCCATTACCACGAGGGTCTTCCCACCACTAAAGGAACCCGATACATTATGGTGTCATTCGTAGACCCTTGACCCCAAAGAGTTTCTTCCCTTTCCCCCCCCCCCGAAAAAAAAACAGCAAGACAGAGAAGCTATCCCTGACACGGTGGTTAAATGGCTCCATCGTAGTCTGATGTAGTTATTACTCTCTGACAGCCAGCCATGACTGCCGGCGAACAACATGACGGTAAAAAAACGCTGTGCCCCAGAGTGCGACCAATCAGATATTTATCAAACCCCAACCAATCACCGATGACGCCATGTTCATCTTGCAGTCCTGAAAAAATTTACAGTTCGATGACCAGTGCGCAACGTACCTGAGCGCTGTGTTCCAGCTCCTCCAAAACGCAACTTCTTCCTGACAACCTCACACTTACCTCAATCTGCCTTCACGTTACCAAAGCCATGGGGAAGGGCGGGGGGGGTTATGGGTCTTTTTGCACAGATTTAGATTGTTTGCACATTTGCCAGGGAGAGGAAAAAAAAAATGTCTATTTTTATAGAAAGCATTAACTGGGAAGAAGTAGGCAGGTTAGCGGTGTCGCAGTGGGCGGATCTTTATGGGGAACCATGGAGTCATTTCATTGGGCGGGGAAGGAGTTCCCCCTCCCGCATTTAAGTTGTTTTTGCAGTTTGCTGGCTTTGTACAAAATGCTTTAAATTATTTGCTGCTTTAACAATTTTTTAACGTAATGGAGAGAATTAATGGTATACGTTTAATTTGTTTAAAAAAAATAAAAACTTCTTACCGAAGATATTTGGTTTGTGGTGTTGTCAGGTTTTTTCTTTCTTGATATTTTCCAGACCGTCCAAGCAGAAAGTCTCAGCTGATTGTCTGTGCAAAGAATGGCCGATGGGTCGGGCTCCCAGGGTGCTGTACGAATCTGATGCATGCAGTGAACTGGCTCCTAGGGGGAGGAGTTTAAATAATAAAATGCTTTAATTGGGTGGTTGTCAGACTATAATATTGGGCGATTCTAGCCAGCTTGTATTTGCATGTAGAAACCCCAGGTAACACCCACGTGTGATTCTGAGCCTCTGTGATGGAAAGAACTGAAACCCAATGATTGAAAGCGGTCAGGCTGGGGAGGGACGAGATGATGGCGGAGGTCCTCCAGCGAGGAAATGAGGCCGCTCTGTCTGCCTTGCTGCAGTATATTGAGAAGCTTGCAGTGTGAAAACAGGGGAAGCAATTTCAGTATAGGAGAGGAGCCAGAACAACTGCAAGACTAAAGGGGAACCCTGGGGAGACAGATTTAACAAAGGGGAGGTTGGGGGAGACAGATTTAGGAAGGGGAGGCCGGGGGAGACGGATTTATATATATGCGCATACTGGTTGTCCTGTCCACTTCTTATGGATGTCCATGGTGAGGCCTGTGGGCGGTCTGAGCTCCGATCTGAATCTGTGTATGGGGTAGGTAGCGTGTACAAGGAGTTTGGGGGTCTCAGGGGACAGGTAGGGGCAGTTTTTGGAGATATTACGCAGGTAAGTAGTAAGGGTTTTAGGAGACAAAAGAAAACGTGCAGGCAAGAATAAAAAGATGGGTTTTGAGGGCTCTTTTTATTGAGCAGAAAGTAGGAGCAGGGAGGTCATTAGTAGTTCATGTTTGTCAAATCTGCATTTTCAGGTTCCCCAATTCCCGTGCTTCAGAAATGTCCGGATGTTCTGGTGTTCCAATAGCTTCATCATTCTTCAAGTCACCATCCTGAATTCCTACTGACTTTTATCTACGCCATTACTTCAGGCAAGTGACTCAGACTGTAGTTCCAACATGCAAATATTTGGATCATGACTTTCCCTTCACATAAACCACAAACAACTCCTAGGAAAAACGAATTTCACTGGACAAATAAAAGTAAACCATAAGTAATGTTCTCTCTGCACGATATATACCCCCCCCTTTCCTTTCACTATTCTGTTCGGTATACTGACCGTCCAGACAACAACCCAATTGATTTGGTAAGTTGGACATTGGCATACTTCTGTTGAATTTGTGAATTTGACATAAACTTTTCTCAGGGTTTAATCCAGAATTTTTCATAAACCGAGTGGGAAGAAGTTGTATGCCGGGGCAGCCTTTGCATTGTGACTCAACTCCGGCAGGTTTTTAGGTGTTTACTGAAAAGTGCTGGGTGGTGCGCCCAGTTAAAAGTGGCCGGGGAGATTACCGGTGCTGTTATTGGAATGATAAAATCGCACAGCCTTCTAAATTAATATTATTATTATTATTAAACAGGATTTATATAGCGCCAACATATTACGCAGCGCTGTACATTAAATAGTACAATCTAGTAGAATACTGGCAATGTTTACTTTCCAATATTATCTTTAGCATGAAAGTCAAACCGCTGGTGTCTCAGACAAGATAGACAACGGTATAGTATAAGATCTGACCAGAAGACGGTGGCCTCGGAGTAGCCGAGTGCACCAGACCTTACCAAGAAATACCAAGCTTCAGAAACATTGCTCCAATTATTCACTGTAATGTCATTACAAAGCACAAG